>NC_134850.1:60999855-61302885 GCF_965363235.1 Mytilus galloprovincialis | reverse complement strand
CAGCTTATGAAAACGTAAACGCAGAAAATATAGCTCATGACTCTGTGACGTCTATGATTTGATTGACTGTTGTAAAGAAAGATCATAGTAATTTCGAC
Organism: Mytilus galloprovincialis; assembly: GCF_965363235.1. NCBI lineage: Eukaryota > Metazoa > Mollusca > Bivalvia > Mytilida > Mytilidae > Mytilus > Mytilus galloprovincialis. Next base: position 61,302,787 of record NC_134850.1, on the reverse strand, counting down.
CACATTTATAATTTGAATAAAGAAAGTATAGTGCTTTCGGTTGTACGATCATTTTATGATTCAGATATCGTACTTTACAAACAGTCCATATGAAGAATGATACCGTATTTTGTTTAGTCTTGAATGAGTTTGGAGTAAAATTGAGAATGGAAATAAGGAATGTGCCAAAGAGACAACATCCAGACCACATGAGCAGAAGGCCGAAGGCCACCAATGTGAATTCAATGCAGTGAGATAATTCCGCATCCGGAGTTGAAAATCCATGTCTGGAAGAGTCGTTAGATTTTTAGAAGATTAATTCTGTTAAGGAAATTGATGAATCAAAACCAGGTAAGATAAGTATATTACTCCAAGATATTGGATCCAAATAGTACAAAGATCTTTTTAAAGCAAATGCAAAACGAAAGAGATTCTGCTTTCTATAACAGGCTAAAATAATAACAATTTCCTATTCTAGTAGTAAAATGAAACTTGAAACGTCTTTGTCATAAACAAAGTGGGGTTGGATGAAAGAAAAAAAAATGACAGTCAGAATACAAACTGTGGTTGCATCCTCGTGTCAGGACCTTTTGTAATACGGATGCAAGAAATTCAGCTGTGTTTGTAACTGTTAATGCTACCGTGTTTGCCTTCCTTGTACAGGTTTGTGTATTGACAACTGTCAGATATTTATAAGATAAGCAAACTGTCTTTCTAACCAAACTATGCATTTGAACTTAACAAAGTAAGTGATATTTCTTGATAAGGTGATGGAAGTGACATTTTTGAACGTTTTGTCGCTATTTTGGAACCGACAGTAACTTTCTTCTTTCTTTATTGATGGTATTTCGTAGTTTAGGAACTGTCATTCAAAGTTTACAGTGGATTATACCTTTAACCAGCTTTCAAAGGATTTACGAAATGTAACCAATTGGATATGATGCCATAAACAAATTGAGCGGTGCCCATTTTGAAAAATTGAAAATTGTTTATGACCAGCAGTTGATTATTTTTAATTATCATTTAGTCATTTTTTATACAAAACTTCATGCTTGTATCACGATTGGCAGAATTATTTCCATAAAATCTCCCACTAAGAGTTGGACATATAAACCACATAATATGTTGGTTATATCGAAGTAGAAACCAAACTAATTATACATATTCCAATCTACATGACAACATAAAACAATTAACAAGGGGTTGACATTCCTTGAATATTTACAACTACCTTTATTTTGAAATTGCTAATAAATATTCTATCCCCGATGGCATTATTAGTAATCAGAAGTTATTTAGCTCACAAAGAATAGTTTGATGCACTCTTTTTCATATTAAATTATGGTCATAAGAACAAATAATGTTAGATATTGAAATGATCTCTTCTATATGTATGACAGTTGCTATCCATTCGTCTGATGTATTTGAGCTTTTGATTTTGCCATTTTATTAGGGACTTTTTTTTCGTTCTGAATTTTCCTCAGAGTTTAGTATTTTGGGATTTTTCTAACCAGACATTGTTGCTACAGGGGAGACATAAAGACAATAGATATAAGAAGATGTGGTATGAGTGCCAATGAGACAACTCTCCATCCAAGTCACAGCTTGTAAAAGAAAACCCATAATAGGTAAAAAAATAAAAAAAAAAAATAAAATAAAAAAAAGAAACTGCTTCAGGCAGGGATAAGATTAAGATATTCAAGATCAAAACTAATGACTAATGCTCTGCTCTTTACCTGTAAATCTCTGATATACATTATCAACGCACCCGTTTCATGTTTTCCATATGAAGGAAGAAAGCTTCATTTGAAAACTTGAAAAGACTTTATAAGGGACCGTTCAATATTTATTAGATGGATTGGCGGTGCAAAATGGGGCGGGGCAAGCACTTTTTTGCGGAAATATTTGGATGGGCGAGAACTTTTTTTAATATGTTAAGTTGATGGGTGAGAACTTTTTTTAATATGTTAAGTTGATGGGCCAGAACTTATTTGATAGGAAAAATTTTATTGGTGTATAGGAAGTTCTTTTGCGCACACAAAACATCTCTTAACAAAGTGGTAGCTTGGTTCATTTCTGTCAATTTAAAGATTAAATTAAGGAATAAAAAAGCTATATGTTCTGTTCGGTCTAACTTCAAAAACTTTTTGACCTTATAGAATACCAATTTGTTTAATAGTTTGGTGTATTGCTGTTAAATTTATGGATTTAATTAAAAGGTAAGAGAAAAATAGTTCAATTTTTCAGTTTTGGCTAAATTCAGATAGTCACCTTTAATTTTGTTTTCATACTTTTTCAAATCATCTTGAATTTTCATAAAATTCTACAGCTATCTCAATTATATATTGATCTTATAGAAATCCAGGTTGTTTGGTAGTTTGGTGTATTGCTCTCATTCTTCATGTCAAAGAACGTCTCGTCCTTTTTCTAAAAAAGTTCATCGGAAGATACCCAGAACTTGTTGATAAATATTCCGTATCAACTTCACAAATAATACAAGATGGTCTTGAAGTATAGATTTTGCGTACTGACGTTTGTTATCATCTTAATTACGTATTATAGTATTCTTTTATATGTCTTTTTTAGATATTCATTTGAAGTGACTCTGTGGTTATGTAAAACCACATACTTTGAATGGCAAAATTATTTCATTTATTGATATTACTTTTACTTAAGGATCTTGACATACTATGAATGACAAAACTATTTTATTCAATAAGACTACTTTTTCTGTTTAGTCTGTTTTTATGCTGTACATTTGACGTGAAACTGTACTTATGTATCCCGTCATACTTTGAACCACACCATTGTTTTATTTATTATTATTACTTTTACTGTTAAATCTGGTTTTTGTTATATCTACTTTACGTGAGTCTGCATTTATGTATGCCGTCATACGACAAAATTATTTTTATGTCTACCTGTGCGAATTTCAAACGCGCAATTTTACACCAGTAATGAAAACCTTCTATCATTTATGGGTAGACTTTACATAGATAAATTCAGCCGTATTTGACGTGAAACTGTACTTATGTATCCCGTCATACTTTGAACCACACCATTATTTTATTTATTATTTTTACTGTAAGTCTGTTTTTTGTTATATCTACTTTACGTGAGTCTGCATTTATGTATGCCGTCATACGACAAAATTATTTTTATGTCTACCTGTGCGAATTTCAAACGCGCAATTTTACACCAGTAATGAAAACCTTCTTTCATTTATGGGTAGACTTTACATAGATAAATTCAGCCGTATAGGAAAAGCAAATTGAGAATGTTGAATTTGATGTATGCCTTTTTGTGCTACTTTGTTACATTTGTTGTTTATGTAGTGATATTAAGATGATAACACAATATTGACTGTTGTACCCTATTTTTGACATTTTTACTCCTTGAGTATGTTTGTTTTGTTCATGCATCGTTGACAATGTAATGGAATTTGATGCGACTGTCATACAAGTGAGAGGTTTAGCTAGCTATAAAACCAGGTTCAATCCACCATTTTCTACATTAGAAAATGCCTGTACCAAGTCAGGAATATGACAGTTGTTATCCATTCGTTTGATGTGCTTGGACTTTTGATTTTGCCTTTTGATTTTTGATTTTCCTTTTTGAATTTTCCTCGGAGTTCAGTATTTTTGTGTTTTTACTTCTTATGGAATTTATAAATAAGTAGCAAAAAAGCTAAATTTTCATTTTAGGTTGAATCCAGATAGTCATCTTTAGATTTTTTTATAACTTTTTTAAATCAACTTGGATTTTCATATTAATTTACAGCTATTTCATTTCTATATTGATCTTATAGAAAACCAGGTTGTTTAGTAGTTAAGTGTATTGCTGTCATTTATATGGAAGTTATGAATAGGTAAAAAAAGCAAATTTTTTTCACTTTATGCTGAATTCAGATAGTCATCTTAAGATTTTTTTATTATTTTTTTATATCAACTTGGATTTTCATATATATTTACAGCTATTTCATTTACATATTGATCTTACAGAATACTGGGTTGTTTTGCATTTTGTGGTATTATTGTCAAAACTAGGAATTTAATTAATATGTTAAAAAAAAATACATCAAAATAAAAAAATATGTGTTCCTTAATTGCTTTGAAAAGAAGAATAGATAAAAGGATAGTTTATTTGAAATATAAACATGCTCTGTTATTAAGACAATAATTGGTTATTCAGCAAAAGATAATATGTTAACATAAGTCTCTAAGAGTAATTGCCCCTTAATTTAAAGTATTTCCTTTATCTTAAATTAATAGGGTATTTTGAAAAATGAATACAGATTGGATATTTAGTTAATAAATTCGTTGGAGTGTTAACAACAGTTTGAATTAATCTTCATGTCCTACATGTCCTATGGTAACAAAAGGGGAAAAGTGGTGACCCTCAATTATCTAATTTAGAACAAAGACATAAAAAGAGATACATTTAACTGCTTCAAATACAAATTGACCTCAGATTGCAGAAAAATATATTCTAAGTACATTTGATAATTAGGTTATTATTTCTTCATATGTTTATTGACTTGCATGAATATTGTTTGCACTTCTTAAGCCTCTACGAAAGGCTGGCTAATGTATAATAGTATGCTATGCTACTACTTATGTCTTGAGATTTAATTGTGGTATTGTATCTGAGGCTGCACATATAAAATTAAATCTATACATGTATATTCATAGTTTTTTTCATACTGGTTTTAAATACAATAAAATGTATGTTTCTGTTACACACACAAAATATGTATATATGGAATTATTACAACCACATTTTAAATTTTGTATGTATACACCAGTTTGATTTCCAGACATAAATATGCAAAACTTAAAATAGAAAAAAAAACTAAAACTTTTTGATTGTTTTTGAGTTATAGAGGGGTTAGTACTTTTTTTGTAGAATTTGTTACATGGTCAAGGAGTTTTTTGGCAGAATTGGGCATTTACTTTTTAAATGAAATAATATTTAGAATGCACCGGCTTATCCATCTGGTAAATATTGAACGGTCCCTAAATATCATTCATTCGAAGCGCCTTTTTGGTCTTTAACTTCACCAGGAACGCAGACCCTGCATATTTGAAACCCAAGAATGTATAAAAACCGAAACAGTTAACCAGCTATATTACCAAAAAGGAAATAATAATGAAAGCCAACGCTCTACCGTTGTTCTGAATACTGAGCCGATGGAATATCGGAAACTGATTAGCAGCGGTATCGAACGAGTGCAGTACAACAAATAAAACAACGTCCTAAAAAATGTCCTGCCATGGCTTTGTTTGAATTTGTTTGTTAGCTTTTTGGTCATGAATGTCTGTCTCTAATATTTAATTAATTGTGCATTTGTATTCAGATATAGCAGATCGAATTTATTCGTTCATTGTGTAATCATACGTTTTTTGATTGAGTTAAGTCTGCCAATTGATATTTTATCGTGTGTTTTTCTATGTTGTGATGTTATGCTATTGTTTCAGAAAAAGGGAGAAGGTTTGGATCCATTAAACGTTTAATCCAGCTGCAAATGTTTGCACCTGTCCTAAGTCAGGAATCTGATGTACAGTAGTTGTCGTTTGTTTATGTAATATATACGTGTTTTTCGTTTCTCGTTTTGTTTATATAGATTAGACCGTTGGTTTTCCCGTTTGAATGGTTTTACACTAGTAATTTTGGGGCCCTGTATAGCTTGTTGTTCGGTGTGAGCCAAGGCTCCGTGTTGAAGGCCGTACTTTAACCTATAATGGTTTACTTTTTAAATTGTTATTTGGATGGAGAGTTGTCTCATTGGCACTCACACCACATCTTCCTATATCTATTTAGTTCTAAATTTATCCTATCGGGGAACGCTTTTTGTCAAGACAAGGATGTATCCGAACCAAAACCTATCAAAATCTTTATCAACAAAAAAAATCTAAAAATGCTAGTGAAATCCATTTAAGGTTAAGTTTTCATCAGGTAGTTGTAGCAAATGTATTTTGAATTAATTGTCAACTGATAAACGAACTATTTACGAAAGTTTTGTAATAAAACATGTCATTACTAAAGTCTTGACCCTCTGGCTAATGATAAATTGGGGAATGACAGTAAACTATCAGCGTAATCAACTCGAACCTATGCAAAACAATAACAACAACTTTATTAACTGTATCTTAGGCGCTTTTTTTATTAATCTTCATCGGGAACAGTCAAATTAAACTATTTAAGATATTTAAGAATGAAACAGTTGAAGTGTTATATGCAGCGATATCGACCCACTCCAGTAAAATACCCACAAGCAAATTGGCTTAAAATCATTTGAATTAAACCAAAATGAGGAACAAATACTTGAAGATAATGAAGGTAATGAATTACTATTTACCAGTGTTGTCGTAGACCTTTTCATTGTACTCCATATATTCATATTCTTGATAGGATTCCTAGGGAATATACAACTGTTTTAAAAGGGACATTGACATTTGACAATTAAAATCGAACAATCAATACAGTTATTTCTTTCAGACATACAATGTAATTATTTAGGTTTGCAAAGACATAACATAATGATAATGATAAACAGAATAAACATGATATAAATTAACATAAAGTAAATCAATGTATGAAAAAAAATTGAGTTTGAAATTGGCATCTTTTAGGCCTGGTTTGTTTCAAGGTTAAATGTTTAATTCATTTTTATTATACATGTTTATTGTGCTATGATATAACTGCAGTCAGTAAATCAAATTGTCTTCCTTTTGTTGACAATCAGCCCATCGCAAAGGAGTAGGTTTAGTGAGACCCATTTTTGGCCCCAAAATTTAGCAGTTTTACAAAATTGTGAAAATGTAATCATGAAGATATTTTTTGGAAAGTAGAATGCTTCTGCTTCATACATATGGGCTGTTTTTTACAATGCAATGCACATATATCGGGTACTAGCATCATTTAGTCATGCTAAATTACTAAAATCTTCCCAATTTTAACATTTTAGTTAAATATTAGACGGTTTCTGTCTTAAATGAAAGTGACCGCATTCGTGTTCATTCATAATATTTAAACGTAAGTTGTATTCGATGATGAAACATAATATATATAAAGGTTGAGGATGAACACGGATGCGGTCTCTTTCATTGTTGACAAAAACCATCTGAAAATTGTCGTTTTTTGGCATATTGATAGATTTTTCATATTTAAGCTTGAATATCCCGTTTTTAATGACTAAATCAGTTAAAATCATTCACATAAACTAATATAATCAATTGAAATAGACACTTAAGTGTATAAAAAGTGTCTAAAATCTTTCGGTAGATGAACTTGAAATTTGAGGCCAAAATCGGACCTTACCGGACCTACTCCTTTCCTTTAGTCTTTGTTCAAACACATAATAAGAAAGCCTCAAATAGATATCTAAGTGTTTTTAATATGATCTCAGGTATATATACGTATTTTTTGCTTCCAAATATAAAAATGAAATGAGTTATTGGTAAACGAAATACCATTTCTGTATTACTTACATATTCTTCTTGATGATTGCTGATGACGTAAATATCGTTATCATAGAGATCTTCCGCTAAATATACAAAATGTATAATACTCAATATCATTTATGTAAATTTGATATTATTGACAAGACTGATACAAATAAAAAGGGAAAAAACATAGAAAAAAATCATCGGAAACTTATGTCAGGGGATGTTTTGTTAGCTTTCGAGATCGTTTATTCTGGGTTTGTTTTACATGTTCCAATAAGTTGTTGTTAACTAACAGATATTTTAATATTTGATTCAGCCGAAATAATCTTATTTAGATTATTTCTTTCAAATGTTGTGTCTTTTTGTTTGAGTGACGAAACGAAAGACACAATCAGTACGGTATTCAAAACTCAAGCTATGTACTATTTCAAACCATAAAAAATAGATGAACTGTTTCAAGCAAATTTTAATCAAAAGGAGAAACACAACAGTTAGATAGCCGAAAATACTGTTAATGTTGCTATGAAAAACTTTGGATGATACATAATGTCAATAATCATACAACAGTATCAAACATTTTGTTATTGGGTGATTGACATGCGCGTAGCTACGTTTACGTCAAAACGCCCGGGCGTACACTTGAATTTTGAAAATATTTTTTTTATCTAAATATAATAAGAAAAACTGGTCAAAAGCACATCAGCCTTGTGATTCTTTCTTCGATGGATTGTAATTTTCAATAAAAAGGGACTAAATTTACTTTAAGCAAATAGTTCATTTCATATATTTGTTCCAATTTTCTGTAAGAGTCTAAATCTACTGTGAATTTTGCGTACTTTCCTTATATTTCTGAAGCAATTCATTTTCTGCTGAGATTCGATATGCGGTTTGCATTGTTGTCGAGCATGTGACTTATGTCGCAAAAGCGAGACATATAGCGTCGTCAGCGCCGTCAATATTTAGGTTCCAAATGTGGACAAAGTTTTTTGAATGACTCTCTGTGAAAAAAACCTGTTTATGATCAAAAGAGTATCTAGTGCAAAATAATAATGCAATTATTTCTTTAAATTTCCCACATTTTACGGATAAAAGGTATTTCTTTCTGCAATTAATAAGTGGTCACAGTTTGGGCGGATTTTTTTGTATTATTTCTAAATTACAATAACTACTTGTCGAACCTTCATCGAATTCTATGAAAATTTGAAAGAAGTTTTTTCTATGATTAATGTCTAAAGCAAAATTTTGAAAGCATCTGTTTTCGTTCATTTTTCTGTTTTTTACTGATAACCGGACTATTCTTTGCGCAATTAATTGTTTTACATGATGCTCAATTTATAAACCTTCATAAATTGTGATATATTGGCACACGTTAAATTCCAGATCAAGAAAAAATAATAAAGAAATGTTTTGATTCCTGGAAAAGACTGGTAAATTGATTCACTTTTTGTGGAAAGAATTTTTTTTATATTGCATCTTTTAGAAATATTTTTTTCAGTTCGTGTTCATAAAAAGGTGCTTTAAAATTTGTCGATGGTATGCTCACTCACGATTTTAAACAATTTGAACGTAATATTGGTAATATTTGAACGTTTTCTCTAAAACCAATGTCCGTTAGCTTCCAATTTAACACGATGAATAAGTTACCAAAATTAAACATAAAAATAAACGATTTAGATTCAAAAGTATGTTACTATCAATGATTTTTTACTGACATGAATGGTATGTCATTCTCGATTACTCGATCGCTTTCTGGGGGTTCCGTTCCCTCGAACCCACTACCAGAAAGTGGGTTGGCATTGAGCGGTTTGTCACCCCCTCAGACCCCTCGCCAAGGTTCAGGCGTACACGTAAATATGACCCAGCTACGCCACTGATTGCATAGTACTGTACTCAAACCACTTACGTTTATCCTCCCTAGGTAAAGATGGATTAAGCTGTTTTTGGCAGAACCGTTTTAGAATATGTGGGGTTTTAAACTGCGTGTTTAATTTTGGACTGCGTCTTTTGATTTGAGCGACACGGATGAATCTGTAGAAGGACGCGCGTTAGACGAAAGAAAGAGTTTGATATATTTGATCAGATTTTTGCTCATCCCAATGAAAAGACAAATTGATTTAAAAATTATTTTTGCAAGCAAATAGTAACCGGAGATCCCGTTCTATCTCTTCACATTTAATTTTGTGCGCTGATTACTTAGTATAAGGTTTAAAAGATGAAAAGTAAAATAACAAAAATACCGAAATCAAAGGAAAATTTAAAACACTGGGTATTATTCCTTTGATACGATTTTTCTTTTTCACATGGTAAAGATGTCATACAGGGAAAATCAAAAGTTTTGCTAGAATAATTTCAGAAAAAGATCGAGTTTTAAAATTATCAAGAAATCCTTAAGGGTTTTTGTTTGAATCAACACACACATGGTTAATACTAGTACGCGAGGTTTCACAGTATTTCTGAAGACCCTCCTTCCTTGCTGACATACTTGTTGTCAATCTAATGAGCAATACTGTTTTGTAAAACATGCAGATGAGCTGACTATGTACCGTTGTTTTTGTAATGTTCATTGAAACCATGAATGAACTGTGATTCTTTAAAATTGCATTATTGTCAAATAACATGCTTTTGTATGTGGGATAACCTAAGTGCAAATTTATTTCGAATTCTTTTAACAGAACATACTACAACAATAATATTTGAAGCTTTGCCTTCAGTAACAACAACATATTAATAATGAAGAGATAAAAGACATTGAACAGCTTATTTGTCTCTGAAATCGGACTTTGATCGATCATTCACAGTTTTCAACTTTTAAATTCCACGTTTTATCAGATCTCTGATTGCTTTCATCCATTCTGACAAAGTATACAGTTCAACTTCGTCTTGTTGAGCCAATGCTATTGCGTTGTCCTCATTGGAATTCATAATTGATTTTAAGTTTTGATTCCGATTGATGTGTTTAGGTTTTCTGAACTTAAAATACCATGAAATATCACCTTTCAGAGATGTTCATGTTGAATTATGTTAAGATCCCCAGAAATTACCATGTTGAATGGGCTTTTAATATAAGGCGAGTGGGAAAGTTCACATGTCATAGTTTTGCTTGGGTTTTCTTTTATATCAAGGTCTTGCAATGCTTACCAACGTATTACAGAAAAGGGTTTACTCTATATGTTTGTTTCGTGATATTGACATCAATGGACAACGTTAAACTAAAATCAATTATAGCATATACTCTGCCCAATCGTATATATATATATGTCACTGACTCAGACGTACTTATAAATATAATTATTTTCTGTGACTGTATCTTACATTTATTTGTAGGATCCTTTACTATAGATAATTTAGCTGATCTGTAAAAATAACATCTCCATGCCTTATATATCATGTAATGTAGTACGCCGCTAGATTAAAACTGACATGGAAATGTAACACATGGCCAGCGAAAGCTTCATTTTATGAAGCCCAGGTGGTCGTGTGGTCTAGCGGGACGGCTACAGTGCAGGCGATTTGGTGTCACGATATCGCAGTAGCATGGGTTCGAATCCCGGCGAGGCAAGAACAAAAAATTTGCGAAAGCAAATTTACAGGTCTAACATTGTTGGGTTGATGTTTAGACGAGTTGTATATACATTATGTACACAGCCATGTATCACCATCATTGATGGCGATCCGATGGATAAATCTGTTGTAAAGTTGTCACGGACTCAGACGTACTTATAAATATAATTTTTTTCTGTGACTGTATCATACATTAATTTGTAGGATCCTTTACTATAGATAATTTAGCTGATCTGTAAAAATAACATCTCCATGCCTTATATATCATGTAATGTAGTACGCCGCTAGATTAAAACTGACATGGAAAGGTAACACATAGCCAGCGAAAGCTTCATTTTATGAAGCCCAGGTGGTCGTGTGGTCTAGCGGGACGGCTACAGTGCAGGCGATTTGGTGTCACGATATCGCAGTAGCATGGGTTCGAATCCCGGCGAGGGAAGATCAAAAAATTTGCGAAAGCAAATTTACAGGTCTAACATTGTTGGGTTGATGTTTAGACGAGTTGTATATACATTATGTACACAGCCATGTATCACCATCATTGATGGCGATCCGATGGACAAATCTGTTGTAAAGTTGTCACTGACTCAGACGTACTTATAAATATAATTATTTTCTGTGACTGTATCTTACATTAATTTGTAGGATCCTTTACTATAGATAATTTAGCTGATCTGTAAAAATAACATCTCCATGCCTTATATATCATGTACTGTAGTACGCCGCTAGATTAAAACTGACGTGAAAAGGTAACACATGGCCAGCGAAAGCTTCATTTTATGAAGCCCAGGTGGTCGTGTGGTCTAGCGGGACGGCTACAGTGCAGGCGATTTGGTGTCATGATATCGCAGTAGCATGGGGTTGAATCCCGGCGAGGGAAGAACAAAACATTTGCAAAAGCAAATTTACAGGTCTAACATTGTTGGGTTGATGTTTAGACGAGTTGTATATATATATATATATATATATATATATATATATATATATATATATATATATATATATATACTATAGATAATTTAGCTGATCTGTAACAATAACATCTTCATGCCTTATATATCATGTACTGCAGTACGCCGCTAGATTAAAACTGACGTGGAAAGGTAACACACGGCCAGCGAAAGCTCTATTTTAAGAGCCCAGGTGGTCGTGTGGTCTAGCGGGACGGCTGCAGTGCAGGCGATTTAGTGTCACGATATCACAATAGCATGGGTTCGAATCCCGGCGAGGGAAGAACCAAAAATTTGCGAAAGCAAATTTACAGATCTAACATTGTTGGGTTGATGTTTAGACGAGTTGTATATACATTATGTACACAGCCATGTATCACCATCATTGATGGCGATCCGATGGATACATCTGTTGTAGGGTTGTCACTGACTCAGACGTACTTATAAATATAATTATTTTCTGTGACTGTATCTTACATTAATTTGTAGGATCCTTTACTATAGATAATTTAGCTGATCTGTAACAATAACATCTTCATGCCTTATATATCATGTACTGCAGTACGCCGCTAGATTAAAACTGACGTGGAAAGGTAACACACGGCCAGGGAAAGCTCTATTTTAAGAGCCCAGGTGGTCGTGTGGTCTAGCGGGACGGCTGCAGTTCAGGCGATTTGGTGTCACGATATCACAATAGCATGGGTTCGAATCCCGGCGAGGGAAGAACCAAAAATTTGCGAAAGCAAATTTACAGATCTAACATTGTTGGGTTGATGTTTAGACGAGTTGTATATATGTAACACTCAGAAACGTGTCCTTCCCCCCAAACATGTCCGATTCCCCCAAACGTGTCCACATTGACGTCACTGAACTGCAAAACATGTCTAGTTAAAAACATCGCCCAAGCGTGTGATTTGTATAAACGCCCAACGTGTCCATTTTTCAACAAACCCCCAAATGTGTCCATATCAAGCGTTATTTGGTTATTGCTATTCAATTAACGTATACTAATTTTACCATTTCATTAAAAATATAAATAAGGCACTTTTTCAAACCGGCCGAAAAAAACTGGGTAAAAGTGGGGGCGTCATTTCGGCTATGTCGTATGTAAATTGTAAGCAAACATGTTTAGTTAAACTGTACAGTTAACGGGTCAAAGTGTCCCTTTCTCTTCACATTAAAATTTGCATGTTCTCTCTAAATATTGTGAAACACCGGCAACTGGACGATCAACAGTCTAAAGTAAATTCATACAGTACAAATGTAAAAAAAAATAAAAACTTGTAACCTATGTTCTCTCTAAATATGCATGAAATACTTACAACTGGACAATACGCAATCATCAGTTTAAAAATAATATTAACAGTATAGAACAGTAAAATAATTAAAACATGTATGTTCTCTAAATATGCATGAAATACTTGCAACTGGAAATACGCCATCAACAGTCTAAAGTTAATTTATACAGCAAATGTAAAACTATTTCGCTCTAAATATGCATAGAGTACTTGCAACTGGACAATACGCTACCAACAGTCTAGAAAGTGAATTTATACAGTACAAATTGCAATTACGGTAGCCACTAATAACCGGCGTTGATCACATAACATTCATATTAATAAAAAGAATCTATAAAACCAATGCATGGAATATTTGGCACTGGACGTTATGTCTCTTGATCGTGTGTTTTTAGAGATGCTGGAAACCTAAAATTTATTAAAAAAAAAAACGGATAACCAGTTTATGATTTGATGAGTTTTTGAAATACACACAAATTCAGTTGGAGAACTATTAACAAAAGTAAAAAAAAAATGCTGCTTAACGCCCGCCAGGCAATATTCGGATAAATATAAAAAGCATCATCGGAGTTTATAAATACAAAATAATTTACAAAGTCACCGATTAGTTCAACTCTATAATTATGTGCAGGTTCGCTCTAAATGAGTTTGAAATACTTGTAACTGAACAATAAGCAATTTCAGTCAAAAATTAATTAACAATTACAGATTAAATTTTGAATTATGATATTCATTAAAAACCTACATTTAATTAACTAAAGCTAATAAATGAAAACTTTGTCACCTGTGTCCCCATCATAAAATTGTCGTAAACGTTATCAGCGATTTTATTAAGGAGATACGTGTAGTAACGCTAAAAGACATGAGACGTTCTGGCGTTAAATATTGGAACGTTTTGGCGAATAACATTTATCGGACACGTTTGGGGGTTATGAATTCGGACACGTTTGGGGAGTGTTGTACATTTCGGACACGTTTAGGGAGAAAAGACACGTTTAGGGGAATCGGACACGTTTGGGGGGAAGGACACGTTTGGGAGTGTTACATATACATTATGTACACAGCCATGTATCACCATCATTGATGGCGATCCGATGGATACATCTGTTGTAGGGTTGTCACTGACTCAGACGTACTTATAAATATAATTATTTTCTGTGACTGTATCTTACATTAATTTGTAGGATCCTTTACTATAGATAATTTAGCTGATCTGTAACAATAACATCTTCATGCCTTATATATCATGTACTGCAGTACGCCGCTAGATTAAAACTGACATGGAAAGGTAACACGCGGCCAGCGAAAGCTCTATTTTAAGAGCCCAGGTAATGGTGTGGTCTAGCGGGACGGCTGCAGTGCAGGCGATTTGGTGTCACGATATCACAATAGCATGGGTTCGAATCCCGTCGAGGGATGAACCAAAAATTTGCGAAAGCAAATTTACAGATCTAACATTGTTGGGTTGATGTTTAGACGAGTTGTATATACATTATGTACACAGCCATGTATCACCATCATTGATGGCGATCCGATGGATACATCTGTTGTAGGGTTGTCACTGACTCAGACGTACATATAAATATAATTATTTTCTGTGACTGTATCTTACATTAATTTGTAGGATCCTTAACTATAGATAATTTAGCTGATCTGTAACAATAACATCTTCATGCCTTATATATCATGTACTGCAGTACGCCGCTAGATTAAAACTGACGTGGAAAGGTAACACACGGCCAGCGAAAGCTCTATTTTAAGAGCCCAGGTAATGGTGTGGTCTAGCGGGACGGCTGCAGTGCAGGCGATTTGGTGTCACGATATCACAATAGCATGGGTTCGAATCCCGTCGAGGGATGAACCAAAAATTTGCGAAAGCAAATTTACAGATCTAACATTGTTGGGTTGATGTTTAGACGAGTTGTATATACATTATGTACACAGCCATGTATCACCATCATTGATGGCGATCCGATGGATACATCTGTTGTAGGGTTGTCACTGACTCAGACGTACATATAAATATAATTATTTTCTGTGACTGTATCTTACATTAATTTGTAGGATCCTTAACTATAGATAATTTAGCTGATCTGTAACAATAACATATTCATGCCTTATATATCATGTACTGCAGTACGCCGCTAGATTAAAACTGACGTGGAAAGGTAACACACGGCCAGCGAAAGCTCTATTTTAAGAGCCCAGGTGGTCGTGTGGTCTAGCGGGACGGCTGCAGTGCAGGCGATTTGGTGTCACGATATCACAATAGCATGGGTTCGAATCCCGGCGAGGGAAGAACCAAAAATTTGCGAAAGCAAATTTACAGATCTAACATTGTTGGGTTGATGTTTAGACGAGTTATATATATATATATATATATATATATATATGAATTGATAAGTTACGTTCACACACTTTACGGACTTCATTATCAGAGGTGTGCTCCCTACACATAAACTGCCCCAACAGGATCACGAGGAACAGTTACTGGAACCGACTCTATACGTTTGACGTTATTGATTTACAGATACAATATGTTCTTGTCTCAAATAACTATAAACATTTGTTTTTTTACAGTTGTAAACATTTAGATATTAGAAAAATTTTCTTATTTGTTGTTTTTCAATTGGTTCTTATTGCCGATTATGACATTTTGATTAAAAGATGAGAGGTATGGTGCATGATGCATTCATATCAAGAGATACAACACTACCGATGCATCCTGTCTTGCTCCTTTTTGCGACTTTTTTTTTTTTTTTTTTTGTCGTTTACACTTCAGTAAAATAAGGTTTCTCAGGATTTGAAATGTTGTCATATATGTTTAAGACAAAGATGTTTTATTAAAGGTGCTGTGCTATACACATACACAAACACATACTATTTATATCTTCTGCAGGTAAACGTGGAGGTGGCAAATTTCTCCTTAGTGGCAGTGGCGGTGGCAAAGATATTCTTTGATCTACGATGTCTACAACAGAAAAATGGATATTATAAACTGCTAGTAAAATCCATATATATAATAATCCAATATATATAAACGAGTCTAAATTGAAAACTACGTTCAAACCTATGATTGCGTTGGATAAAAACCGCAATTTTTATACATGTGCATGTAAAGCAAATTGTGTTGTAGAAGGGTCTAAAAACAGCACAAACAACGTTTTCCAAAAGACCAAAAAAAGTGAAAAAGTATATTTAAACAAAACGCATTTGACTAACAGGTCGAACAACTGATGTTCTTTATATTATTAAATACTTATTAAATAACTTTCATAAATACGGTGTAAACACAACGCGGGAACGTAATATATATTGTAGTATGTATGGATTATTTCCCTTTTCATTAATAGATAATATCAGCTTTTAATGAATTTGAAGGATTACATTTCATTACCATTTGCTTTATTCACGAATGCCTATATCGCGCAAGGCTGACATCTAAGATCCGATATCTATGAGACGTTAAAATCTGACAGTAAACAGGTAAAACGAAAATCAGGGACAGCATTGAGAAGAGATTACAAACGATTCAAAAATAATGAGAGCAGCAGCAAAATACAAGTTAAAAGTTTGGATACCTTAGACGATATAACTGTAGAAATCGAAAATTAAATTACGAATGTTAGAGTGAATGAATTGAATATGGCATGAGAAAATGAACACAAAGGTGACTAGGATATACACAAAAACAGTATGATGACAATAAAGAAAGGTTACATGTAACATAGATGACTCGTCTAACTGGTTTATCAACGTATATACAAACCATTTACATTCAATTATAGACACACCTGTAGAGAAAACAATAGTTTCAAAATTAAAACTCAATCAAATAGCCAAACATATAGATATTTACATGCATACAAGCAATTCTAGACATAAGAAAGCCAAATCATGATTTAGAGAGTGTAACGTGTTTTAAAGATAACATGTAGACATCCATACCAAGATTAGAAGAATAGTGCTGGAATAGTTTTGAGCAAGCTTTTAGGAGAAGTAATGCATCATCTAGCACGACAACATGGATCACATATTTGAATGTTGTCAGATTGACGCCAAATTATTTGTTTGAGATAAATACAATTAAAACAGACATTCTACCACATTTACATATACTTTTTTTGTTGAAACAAAATTTTTTAAATAAAAGAGTTGATTATGTAAAACACAAGCAACGTGGTTTGGCCACGAGACTGTATATTTTGTCGTCAGGAAAACCACTCACCAGTGAACTTTACACGAACTATACAAAAATAAGTACGAATATATATTGTTAAACGCAGCAATCTGTGCTTTAATTATCTTGGTACACTTCGTGTTAACGAATGTTACTCTACAAATGTATGCCGTTGTTGCAATAAAGAAAAACCCAACATGGTAGCTTACGGAACGAATTAAAAGTCGAAATTTCGTAAAACAAAGCGGAGAAATAAAACACGTACATTCTACTAAATGATTACAATCCGTAAATATCATCATTGTAATGGATCATTTATTTTTTTTATAAATATTTCACGAACAAATAGTTGACAATCTATATGAATGAGAATTGATTTTAATAAATGATCCCACATAATTTGACATACATTTTCGTAATAACTCATTTCATCCTCTAACTATCAGATTATTGGTTCAGAAGTGGGCGAATATGTTTCAGAAGTATTAAGTCAAGTGTATTTGAGATCCTAAAGAATTGGTGTAGTAAAAGCCCAGTGCTTATTTAGACTGTTATGTGTCGTTCAAACGACAATCGACTAATATTGAAAAAGAACCAGTCGAATTCAGAATAGTCGATTGAAAATCAGTTCAATTGCGAAGGGTAAAGAAAAGTCAGATTAGTCGAGTGCAGAAACTGCCTAGTTCAGATTTGGTTATCAGTGAATACCAGCATAACTTTAAGATGATCTGCTACCTTTTACATGTTTGGTTGATAGCTTACGTAAGTGTATATTTGTGTATTACATCAAATGAGGTGTTATTTAAATACCGTATAATACTTCTCCAGGTGAAAGTGGGGATGGCAGTGGCAAGGATCTTCTAAATGCCACTCTGTCTACGACTGAAAAAAATAATGTTAAAATACTGGATGAAAGATACCATAACTAAATAACATCAGCGACTCTTTTCACAAAAATCTTACAATACGTTTTACTCTAAATCATGATATCTGTTTACAAATTATGTAAAAACGGAATAAATCGATTAATCCATCCCCAATGGCTTGCTATGTTTAATTTTGCAATTCTAAATATTCTTGTAATTTCTTTTTTAGGTGCATGTTCGTGTGTTAAAAATCAAATGGTATATAATACGGTAATACATACCATCGTTATATTCGGGAGGTATCAGTGGCAAGGGTCTATTTGGTACCACTCTGCCTGTAATTTGATCATAGAAATTGTTAATATACAAGAATTATTTTCTAAAAACAACTGTTTTACATCTGACCCTTGAATATTGTTTATCAGTAATTCATAAAATCGTCAAATAAATATACAGTCCGCCAAAAGTAAAGCACTACCTACTTTTATTGCTGAAAGTTGCCATCCAAATTGGAACTATTCATCTGACAAAATTTAGTTTATACATGCTTGTGCCTATAGGAACTTTATTTTTTTGTGTATGAATGTAACGTGTTTTCCGTATATTATTTCCGTAAGTATATCTAGTTAAATTTTTAGGTTTAAGTTTTCGGTCAAGGTAGTTTAAACTGACATTAGATTCAGACTTCTTTTGAACTAAGTTTTACTGTGCGTATTGTTGTGTGTTTGATTTTTTTCTACTTTGGCTAAAGGTTAAGGAAGAGGGGGTTTGAGATCTCAAAATAACATGTTTAAGCCCGCCGATTTTTGTGCCTGTCCCAATTCAGGTTTCTCTGGCCTTTATTAGTCTTGCGATTATGGCATCCATGTAGTCCTATAATATAAGACGTTTGCAGGTTCATATCATTTCCATTCAAAGTTTTTTATCGGATATTTCTTTTTTACTATCAATTTTGAAAAGTTGAGGTTCAACATTGATAGTAAAAAAATATATCCGATAAAAAACGTTGAATGTAAATGATATATGAACTTGCAACGTCTTATATTATAGGACTAGGCATCCATGTACTAAAGACACATTCTTGTTTTCAACTATTTTGACGTATATATAATGAATATTGTCATGATAATCAAAGACAAATTAAGTCATACCACACTAAGATTAGTGAAAGCGAAAGATAAACTAGTCACAGTGACAAGAACTACAATAAAACAAATAATATATATAATGAATATAGAAAAATTTTAAGAATACAGATTTATTTGAGATAGTAGCATGCACCAGTTTTGTAATGCTATAGAAAGATATGGTTATAAATCTGGAGTCTGAAATGGATAATAAAAATCAGATATATTTCCAAAAGTCAATCCTCTAGTGCCTAACAAGATTTTGTGAGGGAATTCGATGTTTGCTATACCACTGTTCATTTCAACGCACTTTTGACAATACTACTATACCAATCGAAATAAAAAAAAATGCAGTGTTTTGAGAAATGATTTTACTTTGTAGTCACGTATTGTTTGTGAAACAGTTTATGTTTCAAAAGGACGAATTTTCTGCATAAAGTCAATAAATATGTTGACTTTTGAAGCCCAAACTTTGTATTGCCTTACATACATAAATGAAAGATCCAAAAACTGTATCAATACAATACGACATGTTTATGAAATGATGGCAAAACTTTTGGTTGACAAATTTGTATTCGTTATTGCAATAAACTGAACTTTTAATATCTTACATTTTCTCCCTACCTAGTTTACCCCTATTACTTATTATAATGTGGACCGGTCATTGTTATTGAATATAACGCAATTTGATTGGATTGAGTAATTATTAGTTTACCTTCAAACTGTTTATGCTTTTCATTCTCGACTATTGATTAAATTAGAACGTGCATGAATGTGACAATAACTAAAAATGACTTTCAAACTGGACACTGGATGAGTTCATGTTATGTTTTATCAATGAAAGTATAGGTATGAAAGGTAAGAATTGCTAATTCTCTTATTTTGACAAAATTTTCCAAATACACAGTAGAAAGATTTTTTTTCGATAGCCAATTGCGGAGACAACAGACAAAGTTTACAAATAAGACATTTTATTCCAATCAACAAGTCTTTTTTCGAAGAAAATGCCAAAATAAATTTTACGCACGGCTACGCCAGGTAAAATAATTATTTATCTTAAAAAAACAACAATTTTCAGTATCAAAGGAACATACTAATTACAATCAATCTCAAATTAAAGAAGTCATCAAATACAGTAAAAACATGTCCGATCTACCTAATTTTTGACAAAAAAAGTCAATACGATCGTTTTAAGGTCAATTTCGTCTACCTCACAAAATCTTGTTAGGCACTATAACGATCCTCTACATATGTCTAGAGGGGTTGTGGGTGGAGGTGTACTTCAATACTTAATTGATTAGGGGTGCCACTGTTTTGTTACCTCACCCTGTTTTACATTTTTAAAATATTACCTTTTCACATATATTGCGTAGGAAAAAAAGATACCTTTTCCCATATTGATTTGGTTTCATGTGGTTTTATGTAAAAGAAGAATACTTAAGTGTCAAAAGAGAAAAATTTGTTAATAAAGACACAGCGGGAACACCAAACAAGTTGACAGTCAAAGAAAGAAGTTATAAGAACTTTATTGTCCTTATCATATATATCTGATAGTTTTCTTAACTTTTCATTTATTTTAAGCTTAAAAAGGAGATTTATTCCAGAGGCAGGTCCTATCACCTTGTAAATAGAAGTACCCTCTCCAACCCCAACCCCTACCTGAAACATAACTACGGTAATGGAAATACACCGACATTTAAAAACACCCTTTAATGCATGTGTCTGTATCTATTCATTTTAGATAACTAAATTAAGATTTCTTAGCGCTAAATATGTGTTCTTTATATTATTCTTCTTGTCGCTGATAAGTGAGACCCCACCCAGCACTAGATGCACGATCTGTTTATATCAGCAATACCAGGTGTTTTGTTTTGTTTGTTGATGTGTCAATATTGCTTTTCCCCTTTACATTTACTTTGGAGTTTGTTACTTTTTACAATTTGCATCTTAAATTGCCTTTCTGTTGCAACATATTTAAAATTAAATCTTGTAAAATAGAAAACAAATGGCAGTTACCATGGGCAAATATTTGTTGCTAGGGAGAAACAACAGTGAAATTGGCAAAAATGTTCATTTAATTACTAGTATGTAATATTTAAATAGTGTACAAGTGTAAAGTTCACTACATGCTAAACAGGTTTAATTTCAGATATATGAATATATTAAAGCTGTATAATAATCATATTTGATGAGTTTTACTCCGCCATGATATTGGTTGCTAGGCAACAGAAAAAAACCGAGCTAGACCCAAAATTCAATTATTTTCAGAAGGTCTATGGTATTGACTTACAACATGACAAATTAAATGAAATTTAGGGATGGGGCGAAAAATGGCCCTTATAGCCCCTAGTCCTTTAAAAAAATCCATTATTCCTCGAAAAAAAGAAACCAATCATATAGAAATTTTGCTAATGTATACCATAAACCAACCACAAATATAATTTTGGTCACTTATGAAGGTTCTATGCATGTAGGTTTTTCGTTCATAGAAATAGTGTAAATTACACAATTAAGAAACGGAATTTAAGTTTCACTGTGATATGTGTTGCATTAAACAACAAATGCCACTTTTAAATCGACAAAATATTGTGAAGGATGATCTCTGCGATTGAGATTTCCACCAATGGCATCTCAGACATGTTTGATAGGGTTTATGTATGGGGACATGGAAGACCAAAAAATAGTGTAAATGGCTTGTTGCTCTATGGACTCGGTTAAAATTCTTGCCCTGAGTGGTCTAGCGTTGTCGTCCATGTACAAGGGTCTTGACAATGTTGACTCAAGTGGGTAATTATTAAAATGAGGAACTACAACGTTTTAAGGCACCAAATCTCTGTATGTCTGTCCGTTTATGTTACCCTGCAGAATATGCATACTCAGCTTATAACGGTATAAGAAGCAACCCCGTACTGGAACACCACCATCACTGAATGCAGTCCTTGTGCAAACATTGTTTTGGCCATAGGCCCTTTTGTTTCCCCGCGTAATTCGTATTATGGTATCTACTGGGAGTAAAAGAAACTGACTCCCATCTGAACAATGAGTGTTTTGTAAGCTTCTTATGTTCAAGCATAGATATAGTCATTATCCCATTTAAACCTGACGGTAGAGTGCCTGCCTGTAAGTACAGGTATCTATACACCACGACTTGCTCTTCGGTTGCCTCTATGAAGTCGACGGACCAATGTACGAACACTAACACGACCAACTGGAGAAATAGTGTATTTGTAAACGCACAAACCTTAATAGTCCATTACATCATCATTTTAATACTGCATATTTCTAACAGAAGTTTTAAAAAGGCACAGTAATGCATACAAGAAATCAGACTGATCTACAAATAGCTTAATTAGTTATCAAAGGTACCAGGATTATAATTTAGTACGCCAGACGCGCGTTTCGTCTTCATAAGACTCATCAGTGACGCTCATATCAAAATATTTATAAAGCCAAACAATTACAAAGTTGAAGAGCATTGAGGATCCAAAATTCCAAAAAGTTGTGCCAAATACGGCTAAGGTAATCTATGCCTGGGAAAAGAAAATCCTTAGTTTTTTTTCGAAAAATTAACAGTTTTGTAACAGGAAATTTATTAAAATGACCACATTATTGATATTCATGTCAACACCGAAGTGTTGACTACTGGGCTGGTGATACCCTCGGGGACGAAACGTCCACCAGCAGTGGCATCGACCCAGTGGTGTAAATAGTTATCAAAGGTACCAGGATTATAATTTAGTAATTTGAGTGATCGCCCCCTTTTCCCAAAAAAATGAATTGAGAAACAGAAATTTGCATCATAAAACGATTATAAAGCAATATATCATACATACTTCCTGCTTGGCTTGATGTCTGTCTATTTGTATCACGAATATCAACACCTCCATTATATCCGTAACATTCGTAGTCATTTTCCTGTCTGCATAAAATATAATTTGAAAATAATGTCAGAACTTCCGAAGCTAGCAGATCTTATACAGATATTTTCCCTATATTCTATTGCAATTTTCGTTATTTTAGAATACATACACAAGATGATTTTTTAAAACACCATTGATCCTAAAACGGTTATCACCAGCCCAGTAGTCAACACTTCGGTGTTGACATGAATATTAATAACTAAAAATCGAAAAACTAAGGATTTTTTGTCCCAGGCATAGATTACCTTAGCCGTATTTCGCACAAATTTTTGGATTTTGGATCCTCAATGCTCTTCAACTTTGTACTTGTTTGGATTTATAAATATTTTTATATAAGCGTCACTGATGAGTCTTATGTAGACGAAACGCTCGTCTGGCGTACTAAATTATAATCCTGGTACCTTTGATAACTATTATCGTTGCAGTTTCTTAGTTTTTAAACAGTTCTTCAACGCCTAATATCTTATTTCGTGATTCCCAAAGCAACCATACATTATTCCAAAATGCACAGATTGCAATTTTCAATAAAACGTTTCATGTTTGTATGGATGTTCATAATATTCTTTATCTTTTAAAAAATAAGGATAGGGAATTTTTTCGACCTTTGATAAACTCTGTAAAAAAGTCTTACACTAAGCTTCAAATAAAGTTCATATGTAGGCAACAATTCTGAGAGTATACATATTTTCCCTTTATTGGCTTTCGAACAATATAAGTTATCGTATTTCGTTTGAAAGATTATTCTAAGTTCTATTGCGGAATAATTGTAAAATAGTTCCGTAATCAATTTGCGTTATTGTGAATTCCTCATGAAATAATACTGTGAAGCATATAACACTATTACCTTTCAATTTCATGCTATTGTTTTTATTTTGTAATTTTAATAATCTGCTAGAGGACGCAAACCAGTGACCACGAATACATATATTAGTAACTTAATCAAATAGCACTCGTACATGTGCATCTGTATATTGTTTAAATGGGTCGACATTAATGTATGCATGGTACGTGCGTGTGTCTGAAGAGCTCTCTGTGATTTACTTTCGACAGAAACGCTCTAACCCTTAAACTTTGAAAGCAAAGGATAAAGACAAAAAAAACCACCAGAACACACCCGTAATATCGCGGGTCCGTGACTGAATTAAAGTATATAACTATACGTAAGCCTTATTTTAGTATGGGTATTGTCATCTGATAAAGTCATGCCGATTATAAGATGCACAGTTTTGTCTGCTTTTAAAATCTTTCTGTTCGAACCCGTCGACCTGGAAAATTATTGGTAATATTAATTATTTGGAAAACAAAAGGTCCAGGAATGGAGTATTTTTTAATCAACAGCATTGTCCTATATAAGTTATGAATAAAGTTGAATTCTTTGATTCGCTGTTTTACGTTATGCCCGCTTACAAATTGAAAACTGTACCTTTACGCCTTATTTTAAGTCCAGATTTTTAGTATTCGTATGGTCATCTTAGAAAATCGTACTGATTAAAATACTACACTGGGAACAATTTGACAATGATTGAATTTAGTAGTGTCAACCCTGTGATTATGACCCGTGTATATAGCAAAATCCTAAATACAACGTTTGGTGTCAGATGCGGAACGTACAGAAAAGGTAGTAGGTAACAGGTGAATATACTATTGGTATCGGTATAGGATGCGACCCGGAACTTGTTAATTATTGGCAATATCAATTATGTGGAAAACAAAAGGATCTTTTTAATCAACACCATTGTCCTAAATTAGCTATATATAAAGTTGAATTCTTTGATTTTTCGTTTTTACCCCATGACGGCTGACAAATTTGATCTCGTTATTTTAGTATTATAGATCATTTTGCATTACCTACATGTTCATTATTAAGACATAGATACAGTGCAGACGGCGTTTCCTGTAACGACCTGTCAGTTTGACAATCTCATTGTACATATACTCACTCTTGATATTCACTGGGTACTTCTTCTCCGTTTGCATTTCTTAATTCCTTTTTAAACACGCTTATCCAAAACTATAAAAAAAAAAAGGCAACAGTAGTATGCCGCTGTTCGAAATTATAACTACGACACAACAGAAACACAACACTTAAATGTAACACACACAGAAACAAACAAAATATGATAAGAATCATAGTACACCTTTTTGCTAATGATAAAGCGAAATAATTGTGAAGTAATTATATTTATATTTATTAAAAATAAAATGTTAAATGAAAAATATACTGATTTTCAGTCTAATCACAACTTGCCACAGCTAGATATAGAACCAGGTTCAATCAACCATTATCTACATGAGAAAATGCCTGTACTTAGTCAGGAATATGACTGTTGTTACCCATTAGTTTGATGTGTTTGAGCTTTTGATTTTGCCAATTTATTAGGGACTTTCCGTTTTGAATTTTTTCTCGGAAGTAAGTATTTTTGTGATTTTACTTTTTAACAATATAAAACATTTCTGTAAAACATTATTAATTATACCTTCAAATCATTTTCACTTGCAGCAGAAAAATACTGCGAGCAGAATACAGAAGGGTGACGATGAACCAGTTTAAATGCCCATAATGCTTTGTTATCCGTGCATTCTGTTGCCACTTGGACACTGAAATTAACAGAGAAAATATTAGAATTGAGATAAATCGTTTTATACATTTTTACACTCGTAAAATTTTTAATACCTTAAAAAATTATTATCAAGAATATGCATCCATAGATATAGATAGAACACAATTTGCTGCTCCCATTATAATGTCCTCAATTTGTTGAACAACGTAATCTGGTTGAAAACCCTAGTTCGATATATATTCCTTAAAAATTGATCAGATGCAGGACAGACGAATGGACCACCGGACGAACATATAGACTGGAAATCATAATGCGCAGAATCAATAATGCATTTACAGCAAGTTCAAAAACAATAGCAACGTATAAAAAAATTCTCTAAGACTGAAAAATCAACCAGTGCACCTCTAACGCTCAATGGATTAAGTGTTAAGACGACATAAACAGTCAGAGAAACCATGACCTTGTGCAAAACCAATGTACAAGTATCGACTGATTGTAGAGCCAGGAATGTCTATCAGTATATATGTGATATTTAGTTTAGGTTTAACTTACTGTTAACACATTAAATATTAATACTAATAAAACAAAATTAGAAAATCTAATTACAGAGCTGAATTAGAAACCTTTCAAAATAACTTTATTTCAATGATCAATAAGATAACCCGGATCTTCCTAAATTTCCGGGCTCGGTAAACAATGTCTCCATAAAAATTGGGAGGTGCAAACCCGTTTGAAATATGTTAACCACAGTTACAACCAAACTTCAAATATAATTCTTTGAATCTATGAAAGAATTTAGTAAGTAATTTATAATAACGAAATTCCTAACTTATTTAAAAATTTGCCAGGTGTACATTTATTGAAATCCAAACGCGGTAACAGCGAACACATTGTAATATTTAAACACCGTCAGATTATGAAAACGGCATTTCACCGTCCAAATAAAGAAAAATTAACAATAAAAATGAAATATTGTCGTACATGTTATTATGAGGTTTCCCTGTGTAAAACTGTAATCTCTAAATCAAGGAAAGAAGAGTTATTGTCGTTTATATTTAAAGTAAGTACCTTTGGGTAGATTTCAGCAGTATATTAAACAAATTTGATTATTTCATGAACAAATATCATCAAGATTACGGTTGGTCTTGTTGAATATATCAATTGATTGCAATTTAGATTGTCCTTTACTGAGTTTGGTCACAAACAGTGAATCGTAACAGTATAAGAACAACTTTCCTATCAAAGGGGCACAATTGGTGCCCATTGTGTTACCTCCAACCTGTCGATTAACTTTATTGCTGAAACGTAGCTATGTATCATCAAGAAGAAAATAAACAGTGTTAATAATCTCACCACACCTCTTGTTAGTATATTTACCATATTTTCCTTTTTCATTACAGAATAGAACTTTAAATGAGTTGCACCAAATATATTTGCTTCAGATTTACTAAACGACCATTTAATTAAGTAGTAGAGAGCTTTTGATTAGGTTGTTCAACTTGATATATGCCCTTTGGTGCTTCTTTATTAAATATGTGTTTGCTTTTATTATTATTAAGATATTTGTGGTACTTGTAGATCCTTGTAATTATATTTCATAATATTATCGTATTCTTGTGTTTGATTTTGCTAATGTGCTTTGCCTATATACCGTTTGGTGTTACTTCGAAAACTTGTTTGTAACTTGTCTTTCACTTTTGCTATGTGCTTTCTCTATATGTCTTTTTATGTTTCTTTGTTACATATATGACGTGGCTCTGTTCTTATACATCTCTTCATTGTGTAATTGTACTAAAATTTAAAATAGCATATAGACCAAGCATATTAGAACAAACATACACAAATTTACCATTATAGTACATAATGCGTTTCAACTTTTGATTTTGCATTTGATTAAGCGACTTTCCATTTCGAATTTTCCTCGGAGTTTTTGTGATTTTACTTTTTGTTTGGTGAGATTGTGTTGGAGTGTTGTGTAAAGTGTTGAAACGTTAAAACTGTCAACAGAATGAAAAGAACCTTCAAAGCACATAATATATTCAAAGAATATTTTACATTCCAAAAAACAGTTTTAATTCCACTATTTAATATAGTTTATTACAAAAGTTGATAATAAGTTCTTTGGTAGTGGTTAAGGTCAACTTAAGGAACTAGTAAAAAGTTCTAACAAATTAGTTGTAGAACACATACTAAAGTCCGAGATGAAACGATATTTTTTTTGTAGTTCAGGTAACCAATACATAAATCCCTAGCTGTGATTTGGGAATGAAACATTTGTTTACCGTGACACCTACTGCGGAGCGCACGGACATGAATGTAGATGAATTTGAACTTGTATGCGTAAGGACGTCCGTTCAGTATTTACGGCATACCGCCACGACATAATTGGCTGATTGGTCATGCGTTAAAACAAGGTAAGACGGATCATATCTCAGATTAACTGCAGAACCGTAGCTCATAGGTCCTTATGTTATTTTTTTGACTATTTGCGGATCATATGGTCCGCAAATAGTAAAAAAAAAACATAAGCCCCTAAGAGCTACGGTTCCGCAGCTAATCTCAGATTAGACAATGTATAGTCTCAAGTTAGAGGAAAAGTTTTGTTCTACATTGATATCTGATGTTACTTGTGATAAATACAAATCAAACTCCTGCTAGTTTTTTTTTAGCATGTATACGAAATTATAGGTTGCTCTATGTTATCAAAGTAGAGAGGTACTAGTATAACGTTTTAAATGGTAGAGTCTATTCAATAATAGGTGTTGTCAAGATGTTGTCGATGATGTTGCTTTAAGGCAAATAGAGAATACGATGAAAAAGATATATTCATAACATTTTTTACTTTATTTCAATTAAAATATAAAAAATAAGATGTGGTATGATTGCCAATAAGACAACTGTCCACAAGAGACCAAAATGACCCAGACATTAACAACTATAGGTATCCATACGGCCTTCAACAATGAGCAAAGCCCATACCGCGTAGTCAGCTATAAAAGGCCCCAATATGACAATATACAACAATTCAAACGAGAAAACTAACGGCCTTATTTATATAAAAAAAAAATGAACGAAAAACAAATATGTAACACATAAACAAACGACAACCACTGAATTACAGGCTCCTGACTTGGGATAGGCACATACATACATAATGTGCCGGGGTTAAACATGTTAGCGAGATCCCAACCCTCCCCATAACCTGGGACAGTGGTATAACAGTACAACATAAGAACGAACTATAAAAATCAGTTGAAAAAGGCTTAACTCATCAGATGGACAAAAATACAATTGGACGTGGCCGGGTACTTGTACAAAATGCCTATTGTCAATGTAATATTATTTGTTTGTGCATTTCTCTGTTATGAATGTGCCTTCGTGTGTATGCGCTATATTTCTGTCGCGTGGTATTTTAGTGATATTTCTTTTACATTGTCATAAAGGTAGAGATTTGGCATGCCATTAATCAGGTTCAATCGAACATTTTGTCTTAAAATGTCCTGTATCAAGTCAGGAATATGGCAGTTCTAATCAAATGATTCCTTTCTCTGTGTGTCGGCGTTCGTTTTTGTTGCTTCTCGGTGTTCTTGTTGCTCATTTGTTTTCTTCTTATTGTTGTTGTGTTTTCCTTGGTTTTGGTTTTCAGCACGGATTTGTTTTCTCGCGATCGATTTATGACTTTTAAACAATGGTAAACTGCTGGTGCCTTTTTTTTATAGAAAGAATAACTAATCAAAGATTTCAAATATATAAATATTCACCTCGTGACCAAACAACACTGATAATTAACGCATGTGATGTGCGCATTGGTAAATTAACGTGGTGTTCGGTCACTCGTTGAATTTTTTTTATATATACATTTCGCCCCTTTTTGATTAGGATTTCGATAAATATTTGGAGTTCATTTCTATACGTTTTTAAGAATCTACAGCTAGCTGAAACATTTGGTTCAATATACCTTATTTTGATATTTAAAAGAAAATTACTGATAAACAGCGCGAATATATTTCGTTTTTTATTAGGGTTCTTGTGCATTTAGATATCCAGAATAACGACGGAGGATGTGTATACTCTTTTTTTTAGTTAACGCCAAGGAGAGAAAAATAAATCTGTTAATTTGTAAAATCTTTAGAGATTGAAGTAAGGTTTATCAGACGTTACAAGATTGTAATGCCAATTTGTTTGGTTTTTTTTATGTTTTTTGGCATGGCGTTATCACTCGTTTTAATACCCGCTTCCGCTTCTATTTTAGACATTCCAATTAGTGATTTTTGAATATAAGCATTATTGTTTGAGGTTTTGTCTGTTGGAAAAACGACACATTGTTAGGGAAGAGAAGATATAACATCGACAACTTCTTACAGTTTTTTGAATTGTGTACGTATTTTTAAAACTCTTCTGAGTTCGTGTGTTTTTGTTCGAGTGAGTATATCGTCGTGTGTGTGTGTTTGTTGTCGAAATATGTTTAAACACATCCTGATTAATTTAGAAAACAAATTGTACACCATACATGCTTTCTGCTTGAGTCGGTTAGTAATCATTGATGTACACAAAAGATTTAAATTTTAGCTGTATACTTACCTTTTGAAACCAAATAGTGAAACACCTTCAATTTCAGTTCTGCTGATATCCTTTTCGTAATAGTATACGCAACCCTTATGAAGAGCCATATAGATAAAATTCCCTAAAATGAAGTATTTTTTCACTTAAGATGTTTTGGTATACAATTTAAATGAAACTGGTACAACCATACGGTGACCTTTAGCTATTAATTTCTATGTCATTTGGTCTCTTTTGGAGAGTTTCCTTGGCAATCATACAACACCTTTTTTTATATACAAAACCGACAAAGAAAATTTACAAACCGCCAACGTACGCATCTGAACGGACATTTAAAGAGAAGAGACATGAGGATATAAAAATTAAATATACAAAACAATCAAGAACTACGGAAAATCTAAATATAGCCATAAAATTGAGAATTAAAACGGGGAATGCGTAAAAGAGAAAACAATCCAACCAAAGAGCAGACAACTTAAATAAAGGCAACAGTAGTATACCTCTGTTCAATAGTGATAAATCGACGGACGAAAACAAATTACTTACTAAGTACTTCTGTGTTAACCAGATTGTTTTCGTGATAAAGTCATAATATAGATAAGAAATGTTTGTGGTATGAGTGCCAATGAGACAACTCTCCATCCGAATCACAATGTATAAAAAGTTCATATGTAAAAGTACGGCCTTCAACACAGAGCTTTAGCTCGCAATGAACAAAAAGCTATAATGGGCCTTAAAATGAATAGTGTAAAATAATAAAAACAGGAAAAACCAACGGTATAATCTTAAAAAATGGGAAATGAGAAATACTCTAAAACAACACCAACAAACAACAACCACCTGAACCAAGACAGGTGCATACAAACTAAGCGGGTTTAAAAGTTTTGAATTGCGCCAACCTTCACCCTAACCTGAAACAGTAGTGTAACCTAAAAAGACACATTATATAATATCAATTGAAACGGCTCGACTCGATCAACCAGAAATATAAACAAAAATAAGTAAACATAGATATAAGAAGATGGGGTATCAGTGATCATGAGACAACTCTCTATGAAAGTCCCAATTTGTAAAAGTAAACCATTATATGTCAAAGTACTGTCTTAAACATGGAGCCTTGGCTCAGAAGGAACAGCAAGCTTTAAATGACCCAATGCAGAGATGACTAGTGTAAAACCATTCAAACGGGACAACCAACGGTATAATCTATATAGAAAATGAGAAACGAGAAACGAGAAACAAGAAACACTTATGAACCACATCAACAAAACTACAACCACTGAAAACCAGGAACCGATTTCACCAAAAAACTTACGACTAAGATTGGTCTTAAGTCAAGAAAAAATCAGTATACATGTACTTACGATAAATCTTAGTCGTAAGTTTTTTTGACTTAGGATAGGTGCAAACAAATATAGCGGGTTTAAACGTTTTGATAAGAACAATCATTCACCTTTTGCCTGACAAAATGGTGGAACATCATAGAAAGACACAATATAAGATATCAATTAAAAAAGTCTAAACTCAATCAAAAGACATATTAACACAAACAAGTGATCATACACTGATCGAATAAATTTTGTCTATGACACAATGTTAATACAAAATCAATAAAATAAGCGGTGAGATGTTAAAAATATCAGAAAGACAACCATAACCTTGGACGAAATGCCGCCATAAAGAATAGTGTACCAAGGTAAATGTAAATATTTATTTTTTGTATGGAGATCGGAAATGTTTTTTTTACAAAATAAACAATGTTGTTGCTCATAGGACTAGAACAGAAGTGAAAATCAATTGTCATACCAAACACTTATCAAAGCTGGTATATTATAAAAAAAATAGAGAGAATAGATATAAAACTAAAAACGTTAACATTAAATAACAAAAAGCATTGCAAATTGTATCAACAGGTCTAGTTAACACAAAAGTACGATTTGAGAGTACACGTAGTTACTAAAAGCTAGTTTTAAAAAGTAAACAAAATCCAGTTACTGAAAGCTATTTTTAAAAAGTAAACAAGATAAAAAAAAAATCATGCATCTGAGATTAAAATCAATTAAAATACATCCCAGGGATCACAATTACAGTAAGAAGTAATAGGCAAAGAAGAAAAATAACTCTTACAAAAAAGAGTATATATTAAATGTAAACAAATCTTGAATTTTCGAAATAATAAGGCTGTTTGTCATGGGCATTATATTGGGTTGTTTATGCTTTTCCGATTGGATAGGTTAACCATTTCTATGGACGCAAGCAGAAAGGAGTCTAGATGATATAGTATATAAACTAGACACATTTATGTTTGTGTCAATAGAAGAGATAAACTAATAACAACCATTAGAGTAAAGGGGGCTTGCGGGTATAAATCTTTTTTTTTTAAATATAGGATTTCGCTATATTTTTCTATAAATAAACTTTATCATATACTTAATAGAAAAAAAAATTAAAAAATGTGCACACCGTTCATTTAAGCTCACAATCTGACTTCAACAGAAGCATACATTTGTGTACAGGTATTTTTTTTTCTGTTGAACTAATAAGAGAAATAAAGATAATATCGAGAGAAAAAAAGATCGAAATTACAGAAATCGCTTAAATTTTACGATAGTTTAGTTTGAGTAAAGCTTATTTGTAAACAATGATAAAAAATATATGTCACCGATGAGTTAAAAAAAAAAAGATAATTCAATTCTAATGCAAAAAAATGACATTTTTGCACCAAAGGAAAAAAAATTGGAGCTTTTTGGACATATACATTTTAAAAGTCATCTTAGGCCAAAACGAATTGATTTTTTGCTTGATTTTTGTACCATATGATAGAGTAACAACTAATAAAGTAAAAAATTAAATTTGTAATGAGAACAAAAATGTTGAAATTTTTGTAACCTCGAACCTCCTGAAGGGTTCTGGTAAGAGGCAGTATGGTGAAGAGTGTGGCACGTTTAAACATATTCGTTAGCACTCTATCCCTCTTAACATGGAATGCTGCTGCACATGAGAACTTAATCACAGTTTATAACATACCAGGTTTGATAAGTGTTTGGTATGACAATTGATGTTCACTTCTGTGCTAGTTCTATGAACAACAACAACATTGTTTATACTAATTAATCTGTTTTGTTCTTAA
Organism: Mytilus galloprovincialis; assembly: GCF_965363235.1. Lineage (NCBI taxonomy): Eukaryota > Metazoa > Mollusca > Bivalvia > Mytilida > Mytilidae > Mytilus > Mytilus galloprovincialis. The sequence continues at coordinate 61,269,207 of NC_134850.1, read as the reverse complement.
AGAGTCATATCTTCAACTGAATTTGGAATATAGACTGAGATTGGCAGATAGAAAGGTGCAACAGTAAATATTAAAATACTTAGAAATAATAATATAAAAGTCTTAATTTGAGCTATTTTTCCAGCCAATCAAATGAACGTTGATTGAGATATGTGAACGTCATACGATGTGACAGAGGTTATGATAATGCTGATATTTAACATTGACGATTGGAAAGTCTAAAATGATCACGTGTGTCATGGATTCAAGTTTGAAGTCGATCGTCCATCTATGTCGATATCGAGAGGGAATAAAGGCATGATATAAAGTGTACCTTTCAGCTTCTCTAACATTAGGTTTAATTCATCATTTTGTTCAGTAAAAGATTAGACCAAGTGAGGAATATGACAGTAGCCTTTTACTCGTTCTGATGACGTTTGATTTTGTCAGTTTTTTCTGGACTTCCCCTTTTTGGATTTACCTTGGAGTTATGTTTAAATTGTTGTTGTTGGTAGGGCATATAATGTATCGATCAATATGTGACTGTGACGTGTTGTCCGTTTGGCTTACTCAATTTTCAATAACTTAATAGCTTAATAATGGCTTACATTTTTTGTTTTTCTTCCTTCTAACCCAGCCACTTGTGGTATCATTTGAAGTAATTAGTTGTTGACATGCTGCAATATGCATTTAATATTGAAAACGTAAATGTATGTATAAATCAATAAAAGAATTAACGGGAAACAAACGTTATATATATGTTGAGATCAACGCTAAAGCGATTCCAAGGGACTTGTGTGGTGGATTTTTATTATGGTTTTACGGCGTTTTAACACTATTTTGAATGATTGTATGTACTATTTGTAGTTTTTTTTATTATTTTGTATTGTTTTCTGTACAGTGAAATTAATAATATACTTCTGGTAGATATAAAATCTAAAAAATTCATACCGATACTATTTACTTGATTATATGATTTATAAGATTTTTCACATACATTTTATGGACAATTGTTCATATAGTTCAGAAATTTGAAAACTTAACACTCTGATGAAACCACTTCCTCATTTTTTTCAACTTTTTTTTTTTGTGTGTACTTTTGACTTGATATGATCAAATCGTCGGCTTCGAATCCTTTTGAACAATGTTTAATATAATATCGTAATGGTGTACATTCACTACATGTATAAACTTTTGATTTTAAAGGCGAAAAGGTACTGAAATAAAATATTGCCTTCGATACTAAGATATTAAGATTCGAAATTACGTCTTAGACAACATGCACTTACGAATTTTCTTGAAAGGTTGGCGTATTCTACTGTACGCAGACTGCTGGTCATACTCTCTGTTCATTTTATCACATGTTCTGCAATGGTTGATAACTGTGTACAATAAGGTTGAGTTATAAGATCAAACAAAACGAAAAATAATCTTTTTGAAAGTTATCTCTTAGCTTTTTTTGTAGTTCAAATTTTAACAATTAAAAATAATTCTAAGTAGTCTTTGAAAAAACTAACAATTCAAAGCCAAAATATATGTACAACATTTACATTTACATTTAGTAGCATCCAGCTCCCTTGGATGAATTTCTGCAATGCAGTTCAATGGATTCAATTCCTTATGGTTAAAAGCAAAAATATTAAATTAATCGTAAGCATTGCTGAATAATGTTTTAAAAATAACTGTCGAAATGACACATCCTTTGACAGGGTTGTCGTGTTGTTAATGTAGTCATACCGATAACAGTATAATAATACAGTTACCTCCAATCAAATTACCATATATCACCATATACGATTTGTTTATAAGTGGGGAAAACAAAAACTTCCATTAAATGTCAACGTACCATTTGAACAAAACTGTATGTGTTACGACATTTTTCAGTTAACAATTTGGGTAAAACATTTTATTGATATCTTATACAGTTTTTAAAAAGACGTTAGAATTAGTTAAATTCAAAATCTCAAGGATAACATTCATCTTTGACCTTGGCCTTACTTTCGTTTTTGCTTGACAAATGACCTTAAATAAAAAAAGGTTTCTATCACTTTTAGTTTATTGGTTACAAACGCATATCACTTATATCTAAAGAAGAAATGATTACCATATGGAGTCTGTGGACCCCTTCGGACAAAACTTTCCTCAAACAACCAATCAATATCTTCGGAAACAACAAAACTGCACATGAAAAATAATAAGGCGAAAGAAAAAAAAATAGAACAAAAGGTCACTGCATGAAAAAGTGGAAAACATTATTAAAAAGTAAGACAAAAGAGTTAATTGGTGAACGCACCAAATTTTTGGGTCGGAAATATGGAGGTTTTGGGTGTAAAAAAATGCAAAGTATTATAAAAACAATCTGTATTATATTGAGTTGACTTTAATCCTCAATTGCCAGAACTGGTCCAATCCAATTAGTTAAGATAATGCTATAGAATAATAGCGTGTAGCGTACAGGAATACGCTAGACACACGCTTGAGCTGGATGAAAATGTGTATGCTGCTTAAAAGCTTCCTTGAGTTGTAGCGTTCACCAAGCGTATATCTTTGTATTTCGACGTACTTCAAACAATTGCAACGCGCGTTGAACGATTGCTTAGCGTTCATCTGGCGTGCAACTAACATATACCGACTTTAGCAATTTTCCCTGTACGTTTGGTGCACGCCGGTCTATACTCCAATGTGTGACACCGGTATTTAACTCTACAACACAAGAAAATAAACGGCTGTGTCTCATTTTTTATTTTGCGAATACAAGAATAGTGTTTACATATTTTAACCGAATCAAATAACCATGATTGGACACTTCGTTGATGAGTTGAACCCTCAACACCTTCCTGTAGATAATGAGCGAACAGGTTAAACTCCGCCCGGTTAAGTGAAATAAATCAAGTAAAACCGGTCTCTATAAACATTTCCGGAAAAGGTAATTTTCTATTTTGTAAAACTGGTAATACTAGCAGCTCTTTCATTAGCTACCTTTCAATATATACAAGGCAAAACTTTTCCATCTACGTAATATTCGACAAGTAAAATGAAGAAATCAATGTATGCATTAACTTGTAACTGATTTGACATTTAATAAGCAGGGAAAACAATGAAAAAAAAAACATTCTCTAATGGACAAGATGAACACTAAATCGGATGTCGCGGCGAGAAATAGAAGATAATCGGTATACCTTGATTGTCTAAATAAAAAGACAAAATAACAGATAAAAGATCAATATAAAAATAGAAGATGTGGTTTGATTGCCAATGAGACAATCTCCACAAGAGACCAGAATCACACAGAATTTAACAATTACAGTTCATAGTACGGCCTTAAAAAAAAACCAAAGCCCATACCGCATAGTCAGCTATAAAAGGCCCCGAAATGACAATGTAAAACAATTCAAACGCGAAAAATTAGCGACCTTATTTATGTACAAAAAATTAACGAAAAACAATCAAGTAACACATAAACTAACGACAACCACTGAATTACAGGCTGCTTACTTGGGACGGGCACATACATACATAATGTGGCGGGGTTAAACATGTTAGTGGTATCCCAACCCTCCCTCTAACCGGGGACAGTGGTATAACAGTACCACATAAGAACGAACTATAAAAATCAGTTGAAAAAGGCTTAACTCATTAGATTATTTTCATAAGTGTAACCATCATAATTGTTTAACTCAATCAGGGAAATAAAACAATTTGAACAAATTCAGAAAACCTTAGTGGTTATAAGTATTTCCGATATCACTTTGTGGTCTCATCCAAATATCAATATATTTGTAAGATGAAATTTCCGTATTTGTTTGGAAAACGTATATGTACTGCAATGCACAAAGTACGATAGATTTAAAGGGTGTAGTTTAATTTTATAATAATAAGACACTGATATAATGCAATGACATTCAAGTAAGTATACGACCCATTACTATGTACAAAATGCAATGTGCAAACAAATGAAAACGAGCCGCTTTTCTGGATATACCCTATCGGGATCGCTCGGAACAAAATATTTGAAAGCCAAAGAGGTATCAGTACATAAACACGTGAAGTGCTGTATGACCAAAAGGTTCATTGATATAATATCCAAAATCCGTCTTCGGACAACTTTACTTGCACTTGTTTGAACCTTAATTTATTTCATGATAATTGATAAATTTATGAACGGACAATTCAAAAAAAAAGTAAAAAATGTATATATATATATATATAGTTTAATAACCATTCCAAATATCTACAAAATAGATAAAACTTAATGAATATTAAGTAAACAAACACAAATTGGACAATCCATCATTATTTGTGATAAAGAATTAATAAATCTTACCAAAATTTATCAAAATACACCATCACGATACGACAGTATCTAGCTATATATATGTATTCATACCTGATATGTGCGTTTTCACAATATATAGGCAAACTCAAAATCAATTTTTGTTGGCGTTTTTGTCAAATTTGATATCGACTACAACACCTTTTTTGTTGGTGCTTTAGTTAGATTTATTTAAATGTGTGTTTGAATTTTTCAGTTAATTGTGATGTATGTTTGCACAATTTTACCACCGGATCCCAATTACTGTCCCATTTACCTTTGTCTGTTTGGGTTGCTTATCCAATTTTGTCAATCAAAAGAACTATGAATAATTTAAATGCAAGTGGGAGGTTTGCTAGCTATAAATTTAAACCAGATATTACCCATCATTTTCCCTTTAGAAATCACTATGCCAACTCAAGAATATATATATGCTATTTTTCACTCATTCTATTGCTTGATATCGTTTGATTTTGTCAATGTTTGTGGACTTCCCGTTTTTGCATTTGATTTCAATTTTTGTTAAACTCTTTTACTCAACACCTACAGACAAAACTACACAAAAATTGAGTTAAATACTAGTACGAGAAGAATGAACACTTGTTTAAATATGACCCTGTAAACTGTCTGTGAATATTGTGCTGGACGAAATATATATTTTTGTTTATAATCATAGATTATAATAGATGGGTTTTTTTTAAACGTGAGGAAATGATATGAAAAATTATCATACAAAAAATGAAAGAAAATTACACCTAACAGCAATATATATTGTATCTACATAACAGAAATATACATGAAAAAAATATAATTTTTGATATTTATTTCTAAATGACGTGTTTCAATTTAAATCATGTAAAATAATTACAAATATAAATATTTATTCTCACCTTTACATAATGTATGAAAAACACATAACAGCAAGTGGTATGTTTAAAAACAAGCGTTCAGCAATTAACTTGATTGTCTTTTGACTTTCAATAAAAACCCACTTAAGAGGAAGTATTTGTGAATAAAGTTCATACATTAATCTAGAAACTTTCTATATGCGTTGTCATTCCCAGAAAGAAAAATATTTATCGATCCTGAAATCCCGATGAATTTTAACACATATCAATAATGGTCATGTTCCTTACAAAATACAAAATTGTGTGTTGAAAACGAAATGGATATTGCGGATGATTATCTGAGTAAACTGTTAATTCATATTAATTACCGTTTCATCAAGGAGATGCATGAATTTCTCTAGTCGTTCCTAAAACACTACTGTGGTATTAAATGTCGAACATAAGCTTTCTGAAATTCTGTCTGAAACCAGATTAAAAACAGACCTTTATAATGAGTTAGGAATTGATAAATTCTCACTCAAATAAATGAGAGAAACAAGTACTTCCATTAAAAAGTCAAAGCACTGTAAGCGCTATAGGACATTAATAAAAAACATGATGAAAACTGTGGCAGTGATGCTTAAATTGTTTATCACAGCTTGTTATATCTCATGTTTCAATTTTGCTTGTCATGTTTTTAAAAAAAGAAACAAGAGTGCACACACTGAAATGTCTCGCCTTCTTTACTAATCATTGATATTATGTTTATAGTCCTAAATATAAAGCTTTATTACAACTGTCAGATAAACTTAACATTGACCAATGAACCGTGAAAATGAGGTCAAGGTCAAATAAAACCTGCGCGATTGACATATAGATCATACAATATTTCCATACACCAAATAATATAGTATCCAAAAAAAAGACCAAAACTCAAAAACTTAACTTTGACCACTGAACCATGAAAATGAGGTCAAGGTCAGATGACACCTGCCAGCTAGACATGTACACCTTACAATCATTCCATGCACCAAATATAGTAGACCTGGTGCATACAGAATAAGAAAAACAGACCAAAACACAAAAACCTAACTATAACCACTGAACCATAAAAATGAGGTCAAGGTTAGATGACACCTGCCAGTTGGACATGCACACCTTACAATCATTCCATACACCAAATATAGTAGACCTATTGCATACAGTATAAGAAAAACAGACCAAAACACAAAAACCTAACTATAACCACTGAACCATAAAAATGAGGTCAAGGTTAGATGACACCTGCCAGTTGGACATGCACACCTTACAGTCCTTCCATACACCGAATATGCAAGACCTATTGCTTATAGTATCTAAAACTTAACCTTGTTCACTGATCCATGAAATGAGGTCGAGGTCAAGTGAAAACTTTCTGACGAGCATGAGGACTTTGCAAGGTACGCACATACCAAATATAGTTAATCTATTACTTATAATAAGAGAGAATTTAACATTACAAAAAATCTTAACTTTTTTTTCAAGTAGTCACTGAACCATGAAAATGAGGTCAAGGACATTGGACATGTGACTGACGGAAACTTCGTAACATGAGGCATCTATATACAAAGTATGAAGCATCCAAGTCTTCCACCCTCTAAAATATAAAGCTTTTAAGAAGTTAGCTAACGCCGCCGCCGCCGGATCACTATCCCTATGTCGAGCTTTCTGCGACAAAAGTCGCAGGCTCTACAAAAATAGCAAACAACGTTAGGGACGACATCAAAAGTTCAATGTAGGATAAAAAAACTTAATTCATATAGTTTTTTCACTGACCCCTACCCCCTCTTAACTTAATTAAGGAAAAAATTGATTGACCAATAAGATATATAGAAAATCGATGTCAATTAAACAAAACTTGCAGCAAATTGACCCCACTCCCACCGCCAAAATATTTGAATTAAGTTTTTTATCCTTCATTGATTTTTTGATGACGTCCCTTATCCGTAAGAACTTGTTGAATATCTTATAGTTCTAGTCGGTAGTTGATGAATGTCTAATTATATTACTAGGCAGTTGATGAATGTTCTTTACATATAGCAGGTCCCTGTTATATGAACTATATCTATAGCAGGTAATTGTTGAATTTCCTATAGATATAGCAGGTACGTGATGATAACCTATTGTTACAGTAGGAACTTGATGAATGTCCTAAAGTTATAGCAGGTACTTGACGAATGTCCTTAATTTAAAGCAACTTGGAGAAAGTCCTATAGTCTTAAGTGTTCTCGATGAATGTCCTATTGTCATAGCATGTACTTGTTGAATGTCATATATATATATAGCAGGTTTTTTTAATGAATATCATATTGGTATAGTAGGTACGTGTAGAATATACTTTAGATAAAGCATGTACGTGTTGATTTTTTTGTTGTTATAGTAGGAACTTGTTGAATGTCCTATACAATAACAGTTACTTGTTGAATGTTCTATAGTTATATCAGGTACTCGATGATTTCCCTATAGTCAAAGCATGTACTTTTTGAATGTCCTTTAGTCATATTTGGTACTTGGTAATGTCCTACAGTTATAATAGGTATGAATCAAAGTCATATACATATAGCAAGTACTTGTTGACTATCCCATACTTAAAAGTAGATACATGATGAATGTTCTATGGCCATATAGATGATACGTGTTGAATGTTTTATAGTCATAGCAGGTACTTGGTGAATGTCCTGCAGTCATATCAGGTACTTGTTGAATGTCTTATTTTTAAACATGTAATATGTAAAAGGTTTAAAGTACGTACTTAAAAAACGTCATTAATTGATTGATTGTTGGTTGCTTAACGTCCAGTGGTGAACGTCATTAAAGCCAGTCACACTGTCACGTTTTACTACGGTTTAAAATGCTACGTTTTAACTACGTTCTTAATGAAAATGTCCCGTTATTTTGAAAGCTAGGTTTTACTAGGTTTGTGCTACGTTCTTACCACGTTTTCTACGTATTAATACGTGTAGACCAACGTTTCTACCGCGCATTGATACGTTTCGATACGTAGTTAGCACGTTTGGTTACGGTCCGCTAAGCTTTGATACGTTTTACTAGGTTTCTACCTCGTTTCAATTTTCGCTACGTTTGTTGTTGAATTTTCAAAATATACGGGAAGGTCCCGTTTTGAACAAAGGATCAGTACGTTTCGATATGCTTCGTTACGTATATTCCCGTTTCGCTACGCTTTCAAAATGTAGTAAAACGTAGCTCTTAAAACGTGACATTGTGACTGGGGCTTTACATATAGCTGGTAGTTGTTGACTGTCCTATATAAATAGCAGGTAAGTGTTGAATTACAGAATATCCTATTGGCATAGAAGGTAATGATTGAATGTCCTATAGATAAAGCAGGTAATTGTTGAATTTCCTATACATAAAGCAGGACGGTGTTGCATTTCCAATTGTTACAGTCGGAACTTGTTGAATGTTCAATAGTTCTAGCCGATTGTCTATAATATTACTGGGTATTAGATGAATGTTCTATGCATATAGCAAGTACTTGTTGGATGTCCTATAGCTATAGCAATTAAGTATTGATTTTCACTTAGTCAAAGAATGTACTTGATAAATGCTCTATAGGCATAGCAGGAACTTCATGAATGTCCTTTATCCATAGCAGGTTCTTGCGGAAATGCCTATAGATATAGCTGTGACGTGTTGAATTTCCAATTTTTATAATAAGAACTTGTTGAATATCCTATTGTTATAAAAGGAACTTGTTGAATATCCTATAGTTATAGCATGAACTTGTTAATAACCTAGTGGTAGAGTAAGGTCTTGTTGAATGTCCTATAGATTTAGCAGTTACGTGTTAAATTACCTACTTTTAAAAGGAACTTGTTGAATATCATATATGTATAGCATTAACTTGTTGAATGTCCTATATATATAGCAGTACTTGTTGAATGTCCTATAGCTCTCTCAGGAATTTGATGAATTTCCTATCAGTATATAAGGTACTTGTTAAATATCCTTGTTGAATGTCTTATAGTTTAAGCAGGTACTTGTTGAATGTCTTTTAGTTAAAGCAGGTACTTGTTGAATATCCTATTGATATAGATTGTTCTTGTTGAATGTCCTATACGTTTATCAGTTATAACAGGTACTTGTTTAATGTCTTATATTTATAGCTGGTGCTTGTTGAATATCCTATTGGTATGGTAGGTTCTTGTTGAATGTCCTATACATTTAGCAGTTACGTGTTGAATTTCCATTTTTATAGTAAGAACTTGTTGAATGTCTTATATTTATATCAGGTACTTGTTGAATATCCTATTGGTAAAGTAGGGACTTGTTGAATGTTTTATAGTTATAACAGGTACTTGTTGAATGTCTTATTTTTATAGCAGGTACTAGTTTGGAGGTATGCGTACTTAACAGGTAACCCCCCATCTTTAACAGTTTGATAAATATACAATTGGTATCGATGTTCGATTGTATAATGAACCAATGCTGTAAGTTAAGTCAGCACAACATTGTGAAATTGCTCTCTATTATTGTTATGGCGACCGATCGTACAGTAAAGGTATGCAAGACCTTGCATTCAAATCTTATTTCTATTATCCTCTATCCTCTCGCTCCCCTTTTAAAATAATAATCAGAATGAGATAAACAAACAAACAAAGAAAGAAAAACAAAGGAAAACCAAAACGCATTAAAAGACTATCTATTTTCGCAAACATATTTCACATGAACAGTCCGAGTCCCATTCCCTTGATCACTTCATCAATTACCGGTATTTGCATTTAATTCCTTTGTATGGAAGTACTACATAAAGCTGGCACATCTACAGCATGCAACAACTAAACGTTTTACCAGCAGAGGTGAAGTAAAGGAATGGTATTGTAGTGGTGGAGATAAAGCACTCGTCAATGATACAGTTGATCTTTTCATGTAACTGAAGATATTATATTTTTATACGGGCAAATACATTAGAAATTGTCCATCCAATCTTTCTTTCCATTTTAAAAAGAGACTTTTTGATAAAAATAATATGTATTTTACTGTTGATTTCCAATCAATGCATGGTGTACTTATTTGTGTTAAGGATATTATCAATTCGCTTTTCAATACTTAGATAAAAGATTAAATTATTCCCTTTTCATCAGTGTAATTATGTACAAATTAACCTGACGCATGCAGCAAAGCACAAACTAATTCTCTCTCAATAATTCACGAGTACTGTAATACAATGTAACTTGAAAATTCCTTCTTGTTTGTTTTGCAGAAGTTTTCCCGATCTCCTACCATGGTGACAGCTAAATGACCGTAAATAGATATTATACATCCTAACCTTGATGTCGCTGTCAGTGGAAATGCTTATGCAGCAAAATCCAGTGATGAGATATATCGAAGGATTGCTTCTGTAATGATGATGAAAAACGAATGGGTCTTTAAACAAAGAAGATTTGAATGTAAAGAACGAACCATGCAGCTTATTAACTGCGATAACCAGTTGGACCAAGAGCTTGTCAAATAAACGGTCTATCCAGATGTGCAAGGAGTGATACTACCGTAGACAAGCAGATATTTCTGGCTTGCTTTCTATATTGAAGTCAATAAATGCATGGTGGTATGACAGGCATTATTTACAATAAATAGTGATCCTCAAAAACAAGGTTAAAAAAAAACCAGTACACTACACAACCATCCCCATACATCAAATATGGTAGACTCACTGTTGACAGCATCTGATTACAATCAACGTTGATCAAAGGTGCATGAAATGAGGTCAAGGTCAGATGAACTTTGCCTAAAGGACGTGTACACCTAGCAATCATACCATATTCCTAATAGGATTGAGCAATTGCTTAATTAATCGGAGGAATTAAACTAAAACATTTGACTAGTGAATAATAAAGGTCTAACTAGAATGAACCCAGTAGGATGGACGTTTACACATAACTGTTATTGTATACTCCTATTAAGATTGATTTGTCATGTATAGTTCGTGTTTATTCATTTTGTAAATGATATGTTTCAGACATGAATACCTTCCAACCATTATATATACACCAAATAAAGTCATAACAAATAGGAGAAAAGAAATAAAATGAATACAAAATTACCTGACCACTACTGGTTAAGCTGAATAAAGCCAGGCTAATTTAAAAGAATAAAGAGAACAAAACTTAATAAAATTGTTTATACCAAACTATCTTTTATTTTACCCTGAAATGTGGCACATACAGTATTATACATGTAACAGACAAATCATAACCTATCCTAGATATTTTTTAGATAATCACATTACAAATGATTAATGAGTTGATCAATAAGTAAAAATAAGTGTATTCTGGTTACTCTTGATATGCCTTTTTTCAAATTCATAGACATGATATCTATGAATTGTACTTAATCCAGAGAAAAGAAAAACTGACTGGATGTGGGTCATGATGTCAAGATCTGATCAAATTCTCATACAGACATGTATACCTTACAATCAAAGGCTAAAATTCTGCTTATAGTATCAGAAAAACCGGCTTAATCACAAAAACTAAATGTTGGGTCAATATTTGGTCGAGGACAAATAAACCCTGGGAAATTGAAATGCACACCCTACACTAATTCCATACATCCTAGTTTGCCTATTACTTATAGATTACGAAAAAATAACTCACAAACACTAGTTGCTGACCATGAACCATTAAAATGAATTCAAAGTCTGATGAACCTTGTTATTCTTGCTTATGAATAACATTAGATCCCTAAATGAGTTATGAATGACATGTGATCTATGGATGAGTAATGAATGACATGTGATCTTTGAATGAGAAATAAATGACTTGTGGATGATTAATGAATGACAGGTGATATATGATCGAGTAAGAAATGCCATGTGATCAATTGATGAACAATTTATGACAATATGATCTATTGATGAGTGATGAAAGACACGTAATCTATGAATGAGTAATGAATGGACTTATCAATGAGTAATGAATGGACTTATCAATGAGTAATGAATGGACTTATCAATGAGTAATGAATGGACTTATCAATGAGTAATGAATGGACTTATCAATGAGTAATGAATGACATGTGATATATGAATGAGTAATGAATGACATGTGATCGATAGATGAGTAATGAATAAGGATTGAACATTTGACATTTGATCTATGAATTGCATGTGATCTATTGATGAGTAAGGAATGACATTTGATCTATAAATGAGTTTGGAATGACATGTGATCTATGGATGAGTAATGAATGGCATGTCATCAATGGATGAGTAATGAATGACATGTGATCTTTGAATGAGTAATGAATGACATGTGATCTTTGAATGTGTAATGAATGACATGTGATCTACAAATGAGTAATGAATGACATGTGATCTACAAATGAGTAATGAATGACATGTGATATATGAAAGAGTAATGAATGACATGTGATCTATGGATGAGTAATGAATGACATGTGAAACATAAATGAATAATGAATGACATTTGAGTTTTGATGAGTAATGAATGACATGTGATCTATGAATGAGTAATGAATGACATGTGGTCAATGAGTGAGTAATGAATACCATGTGATCTATGAATGAGTAGTGAATGACATGTTATCTATGAATGAGTAATGAATGACATGTTATCTAAGAATGAGTAATGAATGACTGTGATCTATGAATGAGTAATGAATGACATGTGATCTATGAATGAGTAATAATTGACATATGATCTATGAATGAGTAATGAATGACGCGTGATCTATGAATAAGTAATGAATGACATTTGAAGTTTGATGAGTAATGAATAACATGTTATCTGCTGATGATTAATGAATGACATATGATCTGACACGACACTCATTTGTTGCTTGTAAAAAAAGATCTTCTAACTTCAATTAAAAAAAAGACAAGTTGCATATGTGTGATGTCAAAACTAAACATGATAGGTTTGTTGTATTTTGAACTATTTTGAAATTTCTGTTAGAATAGCTTGCCAAGGATATATAATAAAATAATTTTAAATGTCTACTTATAGTTGTTTCTAAATTGACCTATTGGAAACAAACTTACACCTATCATGCATTACACTAATTTCAACATGGGTAGGCATGGTATTATTTCACACCTTGCTTAGGTCAGTGTTAAGATAAAATTTAAATATAATGCCTCACTAATTAAAAGTGAGCATACAACATGACATCAAATAAGTATTTTTTTTATTAAGCACTTAATGATATGTGATCTATGGGCAAGTATTTAATGACATGTGGACAATGAGCCAGTAACACATGACATATATATAATTTATGGATCAGCAATGTTTGACATGCGATCTATGAACAAGTAAAGAATGATTCAACTGGATAACTAATGAATGTCATGTGATCTGAGGTTGACAAATGAATGATTTATCTACAACATGTGATATCTGGATAAGTTGTTTATGACATGTGATATTAATATATTGATGAATAATGATCCGTTGATGAAAAAAGAATGACATGTGATCTATGTATAAAGTACACATGACATGTGATCAATATATGAGATAGGAATGATGCGTGATCAATGAATGAGAAAGGAATGACATATGATCAATGAATGAGAAAGGAATGACATATGATCAATGAATGAGAAAGGAATGACATATGATTAATGAATGAGAAAGGAATGACATATGATCAATGAATGAGAAAGGAATGACACGTGATCTATGTATAAAGTACACATGACATGTGATCAATGAATGAGAAAGGAATGACATATGATCAATGTATGAGAAAGGAATGACACAAGATCAATGAATGAGAAAGGAATGACATGTGATCAATGAATGAGAAAGAAATGACATGTGACCAATGAATGAGAAAGGAATGACATAAGATCTATGTATAAAGTACACATGACATGTGATCAATGAAAGAGAAAGGAATGACATGTGATCAATGAATGAGAAAGGAATGACATATGATCTATGTATAAAGTACACATGACAAGTGACCAATGAATGAGAAAGGAATGACATATGATCTATGTATAAAGTACACATGACATGTGATCAATGTATGAGAAAGGAATGACATGTGATCAATGAATGAGAAAGGAATGACATATGATCTATGTATAAATTACACATGACATGTGATCAATGAATGAGAAAAGAATGACATATGATCAATGAATGACATAAGATCTATGTATAAAGTACACATGACATGTGATCAATGAATGAGAAAGGAATGACATGTGATCTGTGTATAAAGTACACATGACATGTGATCAATGAATGAGAAAGGAATGACATGTGATCAATGAATGAGAAAGGAATGACATGTGATCTATGAATGAGAAAGGAATGACATGTGACCAATGAATGAGAAAGGAATGACATGTGATCTATGAATGAGTAATGAATGACATGTGATCTATGAATGAGTTTATATATGAATAGTGAATGACACATGATCTATGAATTTGAATGAGTAATGAATGACATATGATCAATGAATGAGTTTTGAATGACATGTGATCTATGGATGAGTAATGAATGACATGTGTTCTATGAATGAGTAATGAATGACATGTGATCTATGAATGAGGAATGAATGACATTTTTTCATTCATGAATAGTGAATGACACATGATCTAAAGATGAATTATTAATGCAATGATCTATGAATGAGCAACTAATGACATGTGGTCAATGAATGAGATGTCATCAATGAATGAATTTATTGATGAATATTGAATGACACATGATCTAAAGTTGAATTATTAATGACATGATCTATGAATGAGTAATGAATAACAGATTATCAATGAATGACATGTGATATATGAATGAGTTTATTGATGAATAGTGAATGACACATGATCTAAAGATGAATTATTAATGACAAATGATCTAAAGATGAATTATTAATGATATGATCTATGAATGAGTAACGAACGACAGGTAATCAATAGACATATTTACACTTGTATGCAAATTTGTCTGCCATTACGTGAAATCACACAGGTTCCCGTAAACTTTGACATAACAATTAAAAAAAATTGACGTCACAATTAAAAGGTGATTGTTGCTTGACGTCAGAAGGTTATTCAAAGGCGATCTAAGGTCATTTGGAGACATAATTCAGCTAAATACCAAAAGTGTAAATACGTTTATGAATAACATATGATCAATGAATGAGTTACCAATGTTATGTGATCTATGGATGTGATAGGAATGATATGTTAGATGGGTAACTGGCAGGTCTTTTCTTTCCTGTCTTTATCCACTTTGTGTAGAGAGGGGTTAAGATGGTATATAACCCTACAGGGAGATAACTCTGTATAAATCAGCTGAACGTTTTAATGATGTTCTACTGATAAGGAAATATTTAGCTTCTTATTGATCAAAATTGGTTTTAGTCAAACTATATGCCCAATGAAAATTTTACGATAAAGTGTGTAGTTCAAGTTTTTTGAAATTTTGAAATTTTTGTCAAAGGGTGAAAGTAAATATTTTGTCAATATTTTATGAAAATTAAACTATCCAAATTAATTTTAGTGGGTGTTGGTTGGATCCTTACTGTACCTCCCAATATCCCTTTAAATCTATTCTGTAGTTTTAGAACAAGGATGACTACAGCTAATACTGAAAACCATTCTGAACTTAGTATAAAACTTCTTAGAAGTAAGCACTTGCTACAGAAGGAGGTAAACAGTGCAAACTATACAATGTATGAACTTTACTTGTACCATAATAAATATTATATTTCCAGTGCTCCTGTCAATCATATACACAATATTATTTGACATTTAAAAATAATAAAACAGTCTTCCAAAAAAATCCTTATTACTTCATAATACAAATATTCCCACATATCTATCACTGTAATCAAATGTACCAGTTTTTATTTTTTTTAAATTACTTTTTTTAAATTTCTTTGATAAAAAAAAGTACATTTTCTAAGACTAAATCACCTTGTTGGTATATATTCTAATTTGGAGGACTAAATTAATTATAACATCAACCATATCAATATTTATTGTATAGCAATATAATATTTCCCACAGAAAGTAAACAAAAGTTAGCGTGCAATAAATTCTAATATTGCACTAGTTCAATAAATCTTCAAAATTCATGACGTCATCAACGAAAAAATCTTAGTTTAAACCAAATTTTACTTTCAAATATTATATTGCTATACAATAAAAGGGTTATTGCATGAATATTGGGGAATAATGTCCCTCGTAGAACATATATTGCACTCTCAAGCTGGTGCAATATAAAATTCTACTCAGGACAATATTCCCCAATATTCATGAATGCAATAACCCTATAATATTAACAAAATATTATTGAACACATGCTGTTTGTACATTTAATATATACAAGTTATTGTGTTGATGTAAACACAAATTTCCTTTAACCAAAACTTTAACCTGATAAGCACAGACATGAAAATATAATGCCCCTATACCATGTATACTATATATCCCAGGAAAGGCCCTATACCATGTATACTATATCCCAGGAAAGGCGCTATACCATGTATACTATATATCCCAGGAAAGGCCCTATACCATGTATACTACATATCCCAGGAAAGGGCAAATACATGTAAATAATGAATGATACTTTCACTAACACTTTCAATACAATATTATATTTCTACTATCATGATAAAACTAAACCCTGAAATGAATAAATATCAATACAAGAAAAGAAAAGAAAGGCAACCCTTTATACAGAGAATATTTCAACATGTAAATATGATTTTAGGAATGAAAATATTGTCTGTTCAACACCTTGTATAACAGACAGTAAAAATGTATACAATAGGGATTTTGCAATATAATAACATATCATGAGTGCAGATTCTCTTTTTCTTCTACATTGAATCTGGTCATAGCCTCCAAGTTACAAGATCTGGCTTTTTCTACTTTCTTTGATTGTTTTTTCTGTACAATGTTTAGTGGTGAGTTCATGTCAATGTTCCTAGTAGACAATGGTGAACGAGTAAGGTCTTTATTGATAGATGAAATGTTCTTGTTAGAAAACAGCTGCTTGGGTTGTGGTGCTCTCGTCTTCTTTGGTAGAATAGTGACATCTTTATCTAGAAAAAAGAAAAAAAAGTTTGATTACAATATAAACCAGTTTTGCATATAGAACAAAGGCAACTGAGATAAGAAGTAACTATTTTGGTGTCGTCTGTGGTTGAACAAAATAACCAAAGCTGTTGTGTTTGAGCACTTCCCAAAAATTATAACCATTGTGACCCTCCCCTTCAGATTGTTATGAAATTCCTATACAACCTTGTACTTCTACCAAGTTAATATCAGTATACAAATGATTGATTTGTGTTTAATGCCACTTTCAGCACGAATGTGGTATTTCCTGCTGGTAATTTTTTATTGATGGAGAAAGACAGTGCCTAGAAAGAACGACCAACCTTCACTTAAGTTCAGTAGGAAAACTGACAATTCCAGTCAATTAGGTTCGGAGTTAAGTGCACCTGCCACATGCAGAATTGAAATTCAAATTCTTAGTGTTGACAGACAAGTGACTCTACTATGACCAGTCACCACCATGGCACACTATACAGATAAACAAAGTCGTATACAATATGTATCTGTCTGTAATACAAGAAGTTCTAGTCACCACCATGGCACACTATACAGATAAACAAAGTCGTATACAATATGTATCTGTCTGTAATACAAGAAGTTCTAGTCACCACCATGGCACACTATACAGATAAACAAAGTCGTATACAATATGTCTGTAATACAAGAAGTTTTAGTCACCACCATGGCACACTATACAGATAAACAAAGTCGTATACAATATGTCTGTAATACAAGAAGTTCTAGTCACCACCATGGCACACTATACAGATAAACAAAGTCGTATAAAATATGTCTGTAATACAAGAAGTTCTAATAGTTTTTATAATGAACAAAAGTTGATGTGAGGTATACTTGAATGAGACAGTAAAACAAAACCAAAAATATCTTGAAGGCAACAAACAGTTTTAGACATCCTTTGGGAGAATAAATGATAATTTATATTTAGCTACCAAACTGCTATGGAATAAGTCACTTAAATAATTAATGCTATTACCATGATAAAAACGTTTATTAGACTCGACTGACAACAGTTTATCTTCTTTAATGGTTAATTTCTGAAACTGAGGTATATTTTCTGTGTTATGTTCCAATAACAGCTGTTGTTGGTCATTAGCTTGATCGTCCATTTCAGCCATTGCATCTGCGAATGCATCTTCAACCATCTGGTCATGCATCAGATTATTCTCTTGAATATCATCAAATTTTCCTGTGAACAATTAACAAAATTAATGTCAATTCAATCAAATAGTTAACATATTTTGGATATTATACAATTAAATTCAAAATAGCAATTTTCCCATTGAAACAAATTTGCATACCTCCAATACATTGACATAGACATGCTATCATCATCATGATCATGAGAGGTAAAGTTGATTATTGCTAACATCAGTCAATAACTTTGAGAGAAAAGATGCTAGCAAAATTATTTACCTTGATGATTATACTGCCACAAAAAATATATATATATATGTTGAGTTTCAATCAATGCCTATCTGGTTTACGTACCCTTACAGTCTTTCATTTTATATTATGTTTTTAACAGTAAACATGCATCAGCAAAAACAGTAACTATTTCACACGTTTTTCTGAACACATGCTGAAAGATTGATAACGTCAAAATTCTTGAGAGGATTTAAAAAATTAAAAAACTGATATGTATATTAATTAATGATCATTCAGTTGATAAAAAGCACTGTAATTGATTTGTTGTCATCAGTCAGGGGACTTACTCAAATAAGTGATTTTAAAATCACTTATTTGAGTAGCAAATTCGAGGTTTTGTCACAAATTGGGATTTTGTAGTTTTTTCAAAATTTTAAACACATAGGTTTAAATAACATCTTTTAATTAGTAAAATTAAAAAATATGAACTTTTTGCTTCTTTTAAGTAGCAAGTTTTATGCCTTTGATGCTATCATTTACCTGAAAATTCTCTTTTAGTTGAAAAAATGCTATAATAATGGCTTTACATAATGAACTGATACTTTCTTAAAAGATTTTTCACAGCAGTGGGAGTATTTTTCCTGTGAAGTTCAAGGTTTCATCTTTCAGATTATGTAATAAAATTCTACTGTTCGCGATAAAAATTTCACTGTTCGGGGGTGTTGAAATTAGTGGGGGTTATTAAAAGAATGATACTTAAAGAAGTGATTTTTGGGAAAGGAAATTGAGGTCTGATACTTAAACAAGTGATTTCTATGTCATTATCCTAGATTCAGTACAAGGTCATCACCTGAAATGACATGGTCATCCTAGACAACACAGATGTTGGTTCTGATAAGTTTAGAAACATAATTAGTCCCTGGATCATTAGTATTCTATATTTAAAGCTACACTAATATTAAATCACTTCTTCTAGTGATTAATTTGTACTACTTAAATAGGTGATTATTAAAGAAAGACAACTCTAACTTCCAACCTTTATGGAAATAATGTTACTTGAATCAGTGATTTAGAAAATCACTTGTTTAAGTAAGTCCCCTGACTGGTCATGTCAAGAAAAAAACTATGACCCTTAAAAGATGTTATTCAAATAGGTTACAAATACAACCCCATAAATTAAGGTAGGTCAAGTCCTTCAATTTGTAATGAATGCAACAGAATTGTATCTATATGGACCATAATTTGGTATTCGGCCTTTGGTTTCTTTTTGTATCCTTTTTTATAAGTTCTAAAATTTTAACTTTTATTCTGTGGGTTGTGTTGGTGTTAGAATAGTATTAATGGAACAATTGAGTTTTTCAAGAAAAAATTAATACATTTTGATTCACCGTTTACGTGACAGGAAACCAATCTTTATTTTCTTTATTTTGCACAATATATTTCAAAAGACATAAATGAACACCATTACTAGTGTTATTTGCTTCATGTTAATATTTTAAATCTATTTTCAATGTTAAATTAAAGTTTTTTTTAAACGTGACAGGAAACCATAAGAAACCGAAAGCATTTTTTTAGTTTTATTTTATTGCAAAATCTCCTTAAAATAATCTGAACAGTATACTTTTTCTTAAAATCCATCTTAAATGTAACAGTATTATAAAACTCCTAAATATGTGCTTGTTTTGAAAACAATTAGTACAATTTATTCAGAAATTTCCATATTTTCTTCATTGATACAGGATACCATAATCGTTGTATCTTGATGTTTTAGCCAAAAAAATGTATTTATATTTGGTTTTGAAATTCCAGTTATATACAATTTATTCCAAATCATTGGCAATGTAAAATTCTTTAAATCCAGTAAAGAAAAAAACTTTTAACTTGTAATTAAAATCTTTAAAATAGGCACCATGTGATATTTGTGACCTGTACACCATCTACATGGTTTCCACATTTTAACCTACTTTAGTGGGCTAAAATCAATAAAGTACTTCCTTTCAAGTCATGCATGGTAAAAGTTAACTTCTCCTTTGACAAGTTTATTGCGTTTCTGAAAAGTGTTTGCAGAACATGAATAAAAAAAAATAATTAAAAATTGTGACAAAGATACCAACTGTGTACATTCCAAGTGTAATGGTGTAACGGTTTATTAACATGTATTTTTTATTAAATTATCTTTATTCACCTAAAATATCCAGTAATATTTACTGCTGAAGCAAAATCAATCCAACGAGCATCGGCACAATGATAAGAGACGTAATGTCGATTGAATTTTCCAAGGACCCTTTACATCGTTATCCAGAAACGAAGTGTGTTATAACTTCTGTCAAATCTGAAATCGATTTTGTCAAGTCATTGGGCATTTATTTTCACACAACATCGTATGTAACATTATGCACATAGGAAAAATAATAGACCCCCGGCACAATCTCTTTGAAAATTATATTTTCCTTTTTTAAACAAGACGAAACAAGTCTACAGATTATGTTTGCTAACATCTCGTTGGAAACAAAAACAATATTTAGACCTAGTATTACATATATCCGGCCGTAAGGGCGTGATCACATGTTAGTCACATGTTTCACGTATGACCGGAAATGATTAGAACTTAACGACAAAAATAATTTCAATAAAAAAAAGGAAATAACTGGACTTCTGTTTCGTGTAAAATGTAACGCATAACGATAACGTCGTTTTCTAACTTAATTATTACGAAGAACAAATCTAGAATGTAAATCATCTCTGATTTACCTGTTTGAACATCTCGCGAGAGTTCATATTTGCATATTGTTATAAAGAATTCTATTACAACAAAGCAGATTACATCATCTAAAATTTGCGTTACGAAATAGGAAACCAAAGTAACGCTAGTGTTCTTACACCTGCTACAGAAATGCTTATAGTTCTCGGCATTTTCTTCTGACTATTCTTATTGGTCGATGTTCTTTATTATTTGAAAGCAAAAGTTACGAATTTGCCGGTGACGATTATCTATAAATCAGTCAGTGTTATGCACTTCGGAAGCGAAAAGTAACGTGAGAAACGACACAAAAATACGGTCGTATAATCTTTGAAATTTGTTAATTTCAATTTTTTTTCTAGGGAAGAGTAGCATACACTTGTATGTTGATACAAATATAGGCATCTTTAGATGTAGTTACAACTTTTCTTACAGTAATACACATTTTTATCACTTTTCTATCGTTATAGGAAACGAGCCCAATAGCAAATTATGGTCCATATATATTTAAAAAAAATTTTTTTATTGTTAAATAATTTTCAAACAAATCCCCAAACATCATGAACATGCCAGGGAGGTTTTGGAATTATACATTAATTTATTCCAACCCATGTAGCTATTTGGCAGACACTGGTGCTCATTTCAGTGGAAGATGTGTTAATTAGTTAAGCATTGGAAGGTGATTTAATATACATGTATCAAATCTGTAATATATAAATTTAGCAGTCATTCATAGGAAGCCTTTACAATGACCACTCAAGAGAGGTGACCTTTACTAATCATCTAATAGATGGAAATAATGATAACAAGAGTGCACACGCTGAAATGTCTCGCCTTCTATACTAATCATTGATATTATGTTGATAGTCCTAAGTATAAAGCTAAGCTTTATTACAACTGTCACATAAACTTAACATTAACCAAGATAACTAAACAAAGACCAATGAACCTTGAAAAAGAGGTCCAGGTCAGATGAACCATGCCAGGCAGACAGGTACAGCTAACAATGCTTCTATACAACATATATAGTTGACACATTACTTATAGTTTAAGAAAAATAGACCAAAACACAAAAACTTAACACTGTGCAATGAACCGTGAAAATGAGGTCACTGTTAAATAAAACCTGCTCGACTGACATAAAGATCATAAAATATTTCCATACACCAAATATAGTTGACATATGGCATATAGCATTAGATAAAAAGACCAAAACTCAAAAACTTAACTTTGACCACTGAACCATGAAAATGAGGTCAAGGTCACATGACATCTGCCC
Source organism: Mytilus galloprovincialis (assembly GCF_965363235.1). NCBI lineage: Eukaryota > Metazoa > Mollusca > Bivalvia > Mytilida > Mytilidae > Mytilus > Mytilus galloprovincialis. The sequence continues at coordinate 61,246,575 of NC_134850.1, read as the reverse complement.
GCTAGACATGTACACTTAACAATCATTCCATACAACAAATATAGTAGACCTATTGCATATAGTATGAGAAAAACAGACCAAAACACAAAAATTTAACTATAACCACTGAACCATGAAAATGAGGTCAAGGTCAGATGACACCTGCCAGTTGGACATGTACACCTTACAGTCCTTCCATACACCGAATATACTAGCCCTATTGCTTATAGTATCTGAGATATGGACTTGACCACCAAAACTTAACCTTGTTCACTGATCCATGAAATGAGGTCGAGATCAAGAGAAAACTGTCTGACAGACATGAGGACCTTGCAAGGTACGCACATATCAAATATAGTTATCCTATTACTTATAATAAGAGAGATTTCAACATTACAAAAAATTTGAACTTTTTTTTCAAGTGGTCACTGAACCATGAAAATGAGGTCAAGGGCATTGGACATGTGACTGACGGAAACTTCGTAACATGAAGCATCTATATACAAAGTATGAAGCATCCAGGTCTTCCACCTTCTAAAATATAAAGCTTTTAAGAAGTTAGCTAACGCTGCCGCCGTAGCCGCCGCCGTATCTCTATCCCTATGTCGAGCTTTCTGCAACAAAAGTTGCAGGCTCGACAATAAAAGCATGTTAAGGCTCCGTATTTAAGACGGCACTTTTACCTATAAATGTTTTCTTTTATAAATTGTGACTTGGATGGAGAGTTGTCTCATCATTGGCACTCATACCACATCTTCTTATATCAATTCTATAAGCCAGTGGCAGTGATTTCAAATAATTTATAAAATAATCAAGTTTCCCCGACTGATAATGATTTTGTATTAATTTCTACCATGATAATCAGGAATAGGTGTCCTGAGAACTCCTGGTGTTGGAGATCTAGGGTCTAGCAATCCGTCTGGTGTCTTGTCTACTACAATTGGTGTCCTTGCTATTTCTGTTGTAGGAGATCGTGGGTCAAACTCCAGGACTCTGGTATGTGGTCCCTGACGTGGAGGTGTAAGGGCATCTTCATTTTGTTCTATCCTTGTGTGTGTACCACCCATTTCAAACTAAAATCAAATATCAAAAAATGAATATATCCATTTATCAGAGGTATTACATAAACAAGTGATTTAAGTTTTGAAAAATTGAAAATTTTCACAATAGACACAAGATTTTTTTCTGTCACTAGTACATATATACTGAAACAAGTAATTTGAGAAGTAAAACCCTACATACAGTCAAGGGTCTAACTTAAATAAGTTATTAGAGAAAAATAACATACATTGTACATGTTGTTATTGTGGGCTAAAATATCAAAAAACTGTAATAACATACATATATACATGTATATGTTACATGTTTCAACGGGAAAATATACAAAGTTTATTTTGTTAAATTTTTCTCAAGTTCTATTGATATAGTATAATCTTCTTTATGTATACTAATCTTTGCAAAGATATAACAGCTCATAGTTTACCAATCATGCATAGTATACCTATGTTATTACAGAAATTATATTCCTGCAATAACCAAAGGGTGTTATTACAGCTTCTCTATATCTCCTTAAAGGCTTTGTTCTGACTTGCTTAACAATGTATTTCAATTCATTGTAAGAAATGATGATCAGAGCTTGTAATTAATGAGGCACTGCGCAAGACTCCAAGTGTCTCATTTACTCTCATTTAGTAAGTTACATGCTTGTAATAACTAAGCCTTACAGCTTAGTTTGCCCTTAAAAGCCTTGTTATCACAGCTTAGTTTGCCCTTAAAAGCCTTGTCTCATTGATTTACCATGGTTGATCAAAATTGTATTAATGGAATTAGAAAATTAGTTATCAAGGTAATATAGCTACTGCGCATAGTTTTAAGAATTCTCAAATGCCCATTAAAGATAAAATATATATGATATATTTAACTGATAACAAATATATGTTATTACAGATTAAGGAAAGAGTAGACAACTCATGAAAGTGTATGTAATAACACATGCATGTTATTTTTCTCTGATAACTTATTTAAGTTAGACCCTTGACCGACATATATGTATATTCATTTATCAGAGGTATTACATCATGTACATTATAAACAAGTGATTTTAGTTTTGAAATATTTTATCAGAGGTATTACATAAGTGATTTTAGTTTTGAAAAAAATTATCAGAGGTATAACATAAACTAGTGATTTTAGTTTTGAAATTTTTTATCAGAGGTATTGTAAACATAAACAAGTGATTTTAGTTTTGAAAATTTTTATCAGAGGTATTAGTTTTGAAAAAATATTATCAGAGGTGGGTGGAATCAGAAAAAATGAAGATTTTAACATATTGGGGCATATTGTTTCCCCCATTATATTTAGGAAAGTAAATTAAATGTCAAACCAACAAGTTCAATACCAGCTAACTTGCAGCCAAATTTCATTTAGATATATCTTGTACCAGCCAAAAGTTTTATTAAAAAAACATGTCAAATTTGTCAGGAGTGTGACGCTTTTTGTGTGACAGGATTTTTTTTTAATAATTTACATGTTGAGTAAAAATTATTATGATGAATGCATGTATATGAAGATGGTTTATAATCATTCTTCAATACTAGGTTTTGTAGGTTATAGATTGGTGTTATCATTGCACAAATATTATGTAAATAAATATACATTGTGAAAAGGTATGTACCAAAAATTAATATTGGCAAAATTTGATAATTTCTAAATTAAAGTGTTATGGTTGTATTTTAAAGGAGTATTTGTGTGTAAAACTGGTAAGTATTTATTGTATACATGTATAAGCTATCCATAAAAGGCTATACAGACATCCTGAGGTGCATAATTCACATATTGGATTAACTTCTATACAAGCACCCAAAAATGTCAGGAGTGTGACAACTGTCTTTAAACATGTACCAAAGAATACATAGGACTTAAATATGTTCTTCTTCTTTATTTTTCAGTAGTGGCTATTCCAAAGAGAAGAAAAAAAATTATTACAACTGTGATATGTTTATATCATAGATGTGGGAGTGCATTATATATGTCAGGAGTGTGACGCTTTTTTTAAGGCATTTTCTGTCAATTCATAATTTCACAAGGACAAGTTCAACAGGTTTCTTTGTGTTAGAAATGTTAAAACAAAGTTATATTCCTATCATTTACCTCTTAAATGTGTTATTTATCATGATTGTTTTGACACAATAAGTTTTAATTAGTCATTTTTCTATTTTTTGTGCACAGTAATGCAAATTTATCAAAGGAAATAAGTGTGTACAACTATAAAATCATATAGGAAAGTGAGGAAATGAATTTTGTACAAAATAGAACAATCATTTTGAATTTAAATGGTATATTTAAAGATGTTTCAAGGATTAACCATTCAGATGTAATTCGTCACACTCCTGACATGAATTTAACAATTTAAGAAAAATATGAAAATTAGCTTTATTTTTAGGACAGATAGTTGAAAGACAGCTAGTAATTTAGAAACTTTTGGTAAATCTTCCATTCCTTAAAACATCCACTAGACTTGCTGACATAAGCCAGGCAAAATTATCTGGAAGAAATGATTCAAAGAAAGAGACTTGGAAAGAGAAAACCCGCAAATATTGGCTGAATATAAAATTAAAAAATTATCAGAGGAAGTTGGACAATCTTAAACAAAATAAAAAACTACAAAACCATGCTAACAAAAAAAGGCTTAAAGAAAGAAGAACTTTGAATTCCAAATTTGATAAACAATATAAAGAAAAACAAAGGCAGTAGCAGAAAAACAGTAGAAAAAAAGGAAGAAAGATAAAAAAGAAGTTGGGTTGAATAAGGACTTAGAATCGAACAAAAACAGCTCAAAAATTCAAATGAGAACAGATCTGTAACTGTGTCAGATTCCAGATCTACAGTGAGAAAACCTGCACAACACACAAGAAAACAACTGCCACAAAACCTAAATGCTTGGACGAGTTCTTTGAAACACATCATAAAAAATGCTACACCCAGAAGGGCCTTCTAGAAGGGATCATTTATAAGCATTTTTGTTTTGTGGCAATTGTTTTCTTGTTTGTTGTGCAGGTTTTCTCACTGTAGATCTGGAATCTGACACAGTCACAGATCTGTTCTCATTTTAATTTTTGAGCTGTTTTTGTTCAATTCTAAGTCCTTATTCAACCCAACTTCTTTTTTATCTTTCTTCCTTTTTTTTCTACTGTTTCTCTGCCACTGCCTTTGTTTTTCTTTATATTGTTTATAAAATTTGGAATTTGAAGTTCTTCTTTCTTTAAGCTTTTTTTTGTTAGCTTGGTTTTATAGGTTTTTATTTTAAGATGGTCCAACTTCCGCTGATCAATTTTTAATTTCAGATTCAGCCAGTATTTGCGAGTTCTCTCATTCGAAGTCTCTTTCTTTGAATCATTTCTTCTAGAAAATTTTGCCCTGCTTATTTCAGCAAATCTGGTAGATGTTTTAAGGAATGGAAGGTTTACCAAAAGTTTCTTCATTTTACTCATGTTACTAGCTGTCTTTCAATTATCTGTCCTAAAAATAAAGCTAATTTTCATATTTTTCTTAAATTGTTAAATTCATGTCAGGAGTGTGACGAATTACATCTGAATGGTTAATCCTTGAAACATCTTTAAATATACCATTTTAAATCAAAATAATTGTTCTATTTTGTACAAAATTCATTTCCTCACTTTCCTATATGATATTATAGTTGTACACACTTATTTCCTTTGATAAATTTGCATTACTCAGTGCACAAAAAATAGAAAAATGACTAATTAAAACTGATTGTGCCAAAACAATCATGATAAATAACACATTTAAGAGGTAAATGATATGAATATTACTTGGTTTTAACATTTCTTACACAAAGAAACTTGTGGAACTTGTTCTTGTGAAATTATGAATTGACAGAAAATGCCTTAAAAAAGCGTCACACTCCTGACATATATAATGCACTCCCACATCTATGATATAAACATATCACAGTGGTAATGATTTTTTTTCTTCTCTTTGGAATAGCCACTTCTGAAAAATAAAAAAAATAAAACATTTAAGTCCTTTGTACAGTCAGGGGACTTACTGAAATAAGTGATTTTTAAATCACTTATTTGAGTAGCAAATTCAAGGTTTTGTCACAAATTGGAATTTTGCAGATTTTTCAAAATTTTAAACACATAGGTTTAAATAACATCTTTTAATTAGTAAAATTAAAAAATATGAACTTTTTGCTTCTTTTAAGTAGCAAGGTTTATGCCTATGATGCTATCATTTACCTGAAAATTCTATTTTAGTTGAAAAAATGCTATAAAAATGGCTTTTCATAATGAACTGATACTTTCTTAAAAGATTTTTCACAGCAGTGGCAGTATTTTTCCTGTGAAGTTCAAGGTTTCATCTTTCAGATTATGTAATAAAATTCTACTGTTCGCGATAAAAATTTCACTGTTTGGGGGTGCTGAAATTAGTGGGGGTTATTAAAAGAATGATACTTAAAGAAGTGATTTTTGGGAAGGAAATTGAGGTCTGATACTTAAACAAGTGATTATTATGTCATTATCCTAAATTCAGTACAAGGTCATCACCTGAAATGACCTGGTCATCCTAGACAACACAGATGTTGGTTCTGATAAGTTTAGAAACATAATTAGTCCCTGGATCATTAGTATTCTATATTTAAAGCTACACTAATATTAAATCACTTCTTCTAGTGATTAATTTGTACTACTTAAATAGGTGATTATTAAAGAAAGACAACTCTAACTTCCAACCTTCATGGAAATATTGTTACTTGAATCAGTGATTTAGAAAATCACTTGTTTAAGTAAGTCCCCTGACTGTTGTATTCTTTGGTAGATGTTTAAAGACAGTTGTCACACTCCTGACATTTTGGGGTACCTCTCTTTGTCATGTTTGTGTTTTTTTTAAATGGTCCTAAAAAGAAAGTCCTGTTCTATGGGTAAAGATATCAGAAATTGAAATCAATGATATAGCAATGTGTTTAGTGATTTTTTGTGAAAGTTTAAAGCATTTTTCAATCTTTGTAACATATGTCAGGAGTGTGACAAAATACTGAAAATAGAAGGTTTTTTCTACATACAATTACATAAAAACGGTACAATGAAATGACATTTTGTTTTTTGCAAATGATCACAAAATCTCAGGGCTTTCAAAGTTTACTATTGTAACTGAAATATATTAAGATTCTTTTTATTGGCAAAAACTTCAATCACTAGTTACTATTATTTTTTTCAAATTAAGCTATTCAATTTGATTGTTATTATATGATTTAGCAGAAAAGATGGAAATTTTGGTTTTAAAATTTTCCTTTTTATATTGACTTTCATTTGGAAAAGGTCTGAGCAATGTTTTCTTGACTGTTTTATTACCAAACTTGTTTTTAAGTAGTATGGTTTCTGTTAAATATTTTTGAGATGTATGCTATTAAAATTTAAGATTATTCAATGTGTCTGTTTCGTTCGGCCTGAAACTTTGGAATTATAAAATTTAAAGTATTGGTAATAGGGCAAGACAAAAAGAAATACAAAATATTAAGTTTGAAATTGGACCCCCCATGTCACACTTTTGCTTCATTTTTTTCTGATTCCACCCAGGTATTACATAAACATGTGATTTTAGTTTAGAAAATTTGAATAGACAAAGTGGTAAATGGCTGAAATGAACCAAGTTAGAGCTATCAACAATGTATACTGGCTCCAATACATGGCCAATTTGCCAAATTGATTTTGGGACTGCTTCATTCAAGTTCTGGCTATGCCCAGAAAGTCCTATCATGGGACTGAAAAGTTGGTTGATTCAGAGATTCGACTGACAAAATGACTGAAGTACAAATTTATTCTTTTTTTGCTCTCTAAGCTAGGAAATACAAAATGTAGGAATAAAATGACCGTTAACAATGTCAATGAATATAATCTTTTCTTCCAAGCCTTATTCACCAGAAAAAGGTTTCATCAAGATAATTTTATATATATATTTGAAAATAAAATATGGCATAGTAATCAATTATCATCATTCATTATGGACTTTTACAATTCTGACATTTGACCTTACATTGCGCTTTCCACCATACCTTTTTTGACAGACTGATACACCTTAAAGCTATTTGAAAATCTCTCACACTTGACACAAGAAGCTTTTCCCCCCTGACCTTTTGAAGTTACTTTTACGTTATGTTGTCAGAAATTTTCTATAACAACATCAAAATTTTAAGTGAGCCTTTTGTGATGTCCAGTCAGTCAGGGGTACTTCTTGTACAAGTTATTTTTAATTACTTGAAGAAGTAATATCAATATACTTACATGTATATAAGTAAACCCAGGTTTTTTCCAACCCTGCCCCAAGGAGCAATTTTTGAAGGCCTTGCGCAAGTACTTAAGATCTCTGCGCAATCAGATTCTTTAGGCCACAATTAAAAATATTTCAGTTTGCCCAAACCCGACCCATGATGACTGGGTGTGGGTAGGTAGGTAGGCAAATTCTTTTTTTTTTTTTTATCAGAATTTGCATGAAAATATTAAAAGATCTTAAAACAGTTTCTATATCTTTTTTTTCCGTCAAACCTTTGTAGAGAAAACCAAAAGCCATGAATTTAAAACCTCTATAAATAAATTAGTCTACTATATGATTTGTATCCTGAGATGTTTATAACACTGACAATTGCTAGCTTTGTGAAAGGGCTGGTGGATTTATAAAGTGATTTTCAACAGTTCCATCAACACGATGTTTGTGTAAAAAAAATATCAGCTGATTATGTAATGATTAAATTTGTTTGCAGTTTTTAAATCTATTAAAATAGATTAAATGTCCTAAAATACTTATATGAATTATTATCTACCATCCTTAGAGTGCATTTGTTTCTAACCAGAAATTTTGTCATCGATGACTATCGTTTAGTAAACTTTAAGCTGCTAGAAACAAATACATCGTAAACTTTATCGACCCCGCGTAATCGGAAAATAGATTACACTCAAGCACTGTAAACAAACAGGTAAAAGTGCGGGAAATAAATAACCAGGACTTTGCGAAAACAACACGTGCTCGTAATTATTTAAACGACAGATGCGGAAACAAATATATCGTTTACACGTCTCAACTATAAACGATCAACGACTACGCGACTATTTTGCGCGTACATCGTTTATGTGAACGATGTCAACGTTGACCAAAAAATGTAAGAAACAAATGGATTAAACGACTACGCGCGTAATCGTTTACATCGTTTAGATTAGAAACAAATGTGCTCTTAGTTTGTGTCTTTTTTATGTTTTGAAAACAAATTTGTATTTACATTATCACACAGGTAAACTAATTTGGCTATAAATAGATCAAAGCATGTTCTGTAGAATCTCCAAACTAAAAACGTATTTGTTATAATTTTATTTCTTTAAAAAATCAAGTTTAAATTTTTGAAAATAATCATTATTGATAAAATATAATTGCATAAAGTAAACGTTTTCTGAAGACTATTTATTTTTAGGTCATGGTTCTAGAGGCTTCCTCACAAATTTGTATAAAAATCCAATATGGCGTCCATAACATGTTTTTACTTTTGCATATATGTGAAAAAAAATTTCTGTCATAAGTCAGATTTCTCTTGTCAAAAGGGATTTATATTGCAATAAATTATTCAGAGGGAGTTACATTCAGTTAAGATTATATTTCTGATTCTGTGAACAAATATAGTTTTATCAAATTCTCCCAAACATCAACGTACTGATCTTGTCTAATGAGACTTGTAAATTTGAACTATTTGAATAAAAGGGCATCTAATTTACATGATAAAGAAAGATTATAATTAAAGACAACAATTTATCAAGAAATAATTCCTTTTTATTCAGTAAAAACAAAATCTTCTTGCAAGATTGTAAATTCGCAACTTCCGGATCCATTTCCTGTCAGAATAACATTGAAAATATTCGATTGCACATGGTTTTGAACAAATCTGCCTGAATATTCTTATCAGATATTCGATAACACGATGAAATTAACATTGAGCATATAGGTAAGGGTTTGGTAGTACAGACAACTACAGCGTTAAAAAAACTGTGCCACTTCACATGTTTTACTTTCCGTTCGTTAAATCAGAAGATAAAAACAAAGAACATTGAATATCGATTAACTGCGTCTTTTATACGCTTCATTTAATCTTATTCACAGTTACTTTCAAACGGAAAGACGACAAACATTAAGTTTTGTACGATGACGGAGCGGACCCAAAAAAAATCCGAAAAAAAAAAATTCTTCAAAAAAACGTCAAAAAAAGAATTTGAGTCGGCGGGTTTATTTTGGCTCGGTCGCGTTTGGGCAAACATACAATCTTTTTATTTTGGCCTTATTGAATTAATGAGATGAAACATTGAAATCTAATAAAAAAAAATTGAGCAAACCTGGGAAAAATCATTAAACATGTTAAAGGCATGAATTTGCATCTCAAAACTTGAGGACTTTTGTGAGATTGAACATGTTGTAAGAAAAATTTACTTTTGAGAAAATTTAGGGGAGATTATTCAAACATTATTTATTTACTTATGTGTATATTTTTTTTTACTTCTTTGAGTAAATAAAAATAACTTGTACAAGTAGTAACCCTGACTGCCAGTAATGGGGGACAAATAGCGATAAGGTGTATCTCTATTCCGGGCTGACACGAGAATCTGTTCCGCTTGAACTATTGTCATCATAGAACAATCACTTTTCCATTAATATTTTTGTAGCGTCAGATATTTTCTATTATATTTACATGTATGACATCAAAATTTTATGGGAACATGTGTGATGTTTACATGGTTTAGTAATGGCAAACAAATAGCGATAAGGTGTCTTGCTTGCTGGTGTGTTATTAGGCCAGAGAGGGCTGTGTATAATAATACATGTATGTGCTGTGTGGTGATTTTTATTAAATTCTAAGCAAATGAAGCAATTGCGCCTATTATTGAAGCACAAACTGGGATAGCCTGGGTTAAGACGTTGTGGCAAATGAATTTACAATGCCGCAGGGGTCAAAATTAACTTATAAAGGCCAGTAGCCAGCAGGGCAATTTCTGGTCGCCAATGGGCAACCATTCATTTTTTTCCCTGTTATGGCACAGTTATTATAACGTTTTTGATAAACTGATATAAACGGCTGTATTTTATACCACATCGAATTACAGACAAAACCTGAAGACCTAGCATTCACTAGTCTATATTTAACATGATAAATATATAAAGTAAGGTGCCTAAAAATTTAATGCATTTTATGTTTCAGAACACTCATCCATGCCTACAGACATGCAGATTAGAAAGATTATATATATTTTGGGGTACAAGTCAAATCTGCACCCATAGAAAAACATAAAAAGTCATCAAAATTGGCACCTGGTTAAATCTGTATCTAGTCAAATCGGCACCTATTTAAAGTCAATTCGGCATTCTTGACAATCTTTTACATAGGCGGATCCAGGAGGGGGCCCGGGCCCCCCCCCTTTCATGGGAAAAAATTGGTTGATTATATAGGGAATCATTGAAGCATGACTGGAGAGGCCCCCCCCCCCCCCCTTAGGTCAGTCAGAGGGCCCCCTCTTAGGAAAAGTTTTGGATCCGCCACTGGTTTAGGTGGAATAACATTTAGTTGAGAGAGAAAAATATATACATTTTTACTTAATACTGGTAAGATATATGTAAATCAAATATATTTTACATGTTTAACATGGGTGCCGAATCAGGTGCCGATTTGACCAGGTGCCGATTTTGACTATTTATAATTCATATTTTGGTGGGTTTTTTTTCCGTTTCTGCAATCATTAATTATAAAAAAATAAGTTTGCAAGATGTTTACGTCAAGTTTTAAACCTTTGTAGTTGTAGTTTGCATAAAACATCAAATCACAGAGAACTCTTGAATCTCTTCTGTTTAAAATTTTTAAACAAGTGTGTTTACCAGCTGCTTTTTGAAGTTCCCGCTCTGTCCAATCAAAAAGCACGATAACAAACTTAAGGGAAAAAATAAAACCTACGTTAAATGTGCTCCGATTGGATAATAAGAATATGATCCCTTCTACGTTTTTGAGAACGTAGTTCAATGATACCTGATTCTAAATTCAAATTGATGCTGCACTAATAAAAATCAGCAATTTTCCAGAAGAATTTTTGTAAACACCGGTTGCCTCTTTTATCACATTTGTACATGTTACAGGTATGATTATGCAAATTCTCGACCCAGTGTTTATAACTGATACTTGAAAATCACACAGAAACCAAAATATATCGTCTTGGTACCTGTTTTGACGCGGACCAGAAATGACGCACCAATTTAGTTTTGGGTTTTATATTTCTAAACAAAAGATGTGACGTCATCGATAATTACTATTCATAACATGATGGTGAAGGTCATATGACTACAACATAGATGCCTCAAACTCTGTCCAGAAATGTTATTATTGCTTGAATTAGTAAAGATAATGCAATTTCTGCCATTTTATTAAGGTCAAAAACAGTCTACCCTTCCCAGAATGATTATCAGTCCTAAATCCACTTTGGCCGGCAAAAGTATGTATGCACATGCTGCCCCAGTTTGTGTTTTTCAAATCATATGACTGTCATGTGACATGGTTTTACATTTAAGCGGGAATCACTGTAGAACAAATGATCGTCGCTTATATAATTTTCTATTGTTTATCGATTTTTTTCATTCATTGTACGAAGTATACATTGATAAATGTTTTAATGTCAATGTTGTTTTATGAATGCAATTACTTCTTATTTTCAAGTATATGGAATATATATGTCACTTTGATAAATTTTGAACAATTTTATATAAAATTTGAAATAAAATATAGGTTACAATTAAATTAATGAAAAAAATTGTGTTGCTATCAACATGATCATAAAAGTGACTGTAAATGTCAAAATTTGTTATTAAAATTAAATTTGTTGAATAGTGTTAACTTTAAATTATCCGGATTGAAGCAATTTTTCGAACATCAGGTACACTGCAAGTGGTTTTTACTGGTTTGTTTATAGTGCGTCATTACTGGTACCCATCATAAGTTGACAGTCCGTTTGTAATGTTAGCAAACATGATTTTTATTGCTTTTACTGTTTCAAAAATCAACTGTTTAATGATTGAAATACATTAACAAGTGATCAATCTTTCATTCTATTCCGTGTTTCTTTTTCTTTTAAATGGTAGATTAAATGCAGAGACAAACACAACGTTAGGTGCGTCATTACTGGTTCCTCGGGGATAATCATTTACGAACTAGTTTTACTAAATATATCTGTATATATACATTCACAAATTATATAAAGATTGATGAATCATCATGATAATAATTAATATGCTTTCATGTTGTTCTAGCTAAAGTCTGTTGGGCTCATAATTTCAGTTGACCCTGCCCCAATTAATAAAACTATTCATTAGTGTCAAGGTTTTGGAGCAAAATATAGTTGACATGCATTTTGTGTCCGGACACATGGACACAACGATAAATTACAAATATTGAATATGATTATATATAACAAACAAATGGAATACAAATTTAACGCTGTTTATATTTGTACTCTTTTAAGTGAAGCCCCCATTTATACTAATTAAAAGTCTATATAGTTTATTTCTAATCGATGTGGAGCCGGATCGACTTGGGACGGATCGATATTGGGCCACATTGACTTGGGGCCTAATCAGTTTGGCGACTGAATGACCGGATACCAAACATTTCGACTTCTCTGTCTTTATCCAATTAGCGTTAGTCATGTCGTCATAATTCTTTACATATTGCTTGGGATTTAACATTACTCTTAGCAATAAATTAAAACGAAAGTAAGCTTCTGGTAAAAAAAGATATAGAAGCATTTTTGGGATACGATTGCTTTCAAGCAATCTGTAGACTTATACCGGTGGCTCAGAGCATTTCCCTCACGTCAATCGTTTTATTCTAAAGGGGGTCTCATTGGGGTGTGCCGATCCCGGATCCCGCTTACTGTTTTGTCACATTCCCGTTTCCTGCTTACACTATGTACGTAAGCAATTCTCATTTTTTTGTCATTTTCCGGATCCCGCTAGACCTCATTTCCCGTTTTCACGACACAATAATTTGACTTTCACGCTTACAAAAAATCGGCAATCCCGCGTCACGCTTAAACCCCAATGAGACCCACTCTAAACATTAAGGAACATCTCAGATTCTTATGATTGTCTTGCTTTAAAAGGTAAAAATAAACAAAGGGATTGAACTTTAACAACTTTCCTATATTGTTCTTTTCATAATCTTCATGTTTGATAATTCCCTTGACTTATATGCGTGTTTTTAACAACACGGAAAATCAGAATTAAGCAGTATTTATATTTAGTGTATTTAAAAATAAACATTTAATATACGTTCTGGCTTCAGGGTTTGTTTAGGAAATTATGCGCATGCGTATAGTTTTCTTGACTTCAAGGGGTTTTAGATTAAATGGTTGCTCTAGATTCCCCACTCAATTAATTAATTTATAACTCATGGGATCTTTTCTATGTATGTCCGCTATTGAGGGTTATTGTTGTTGCATTATTTTAAATCATATGCATCATTTTAATTAAAATAAATGTCATCCAAATCGTAGAACACCCCTTTCGGCGAAATGAAGTCTTCCATATTATCGTTTCGAGTTGTCTCCCTTCCGGAAGTAACTTCCGTGAATTCTGAATCAAAACAACACGTCTTTCTGTTAATAAACGTCGTATCATATTAAAAACGATTGCAATTTAAACCGATAAATGTGTACGGAAAGGAGTCATGATCACTGACCCAAAGGAAATTAAATATTTAAAGAGTTAGCAATGGGGTGCCTCCTAGAATTAACGTAGGAAAATAGGTGATAAGATAATGTACGAGGTGAAATACCTTCTCTCACTCTGAGTCTCAGTGACTGCTGTGGAAAGTAAACTTGGAATTGATAGTACAAAAATAAAACACAATAGGCCTAATTACATCATGTACATTGTTCATACACTTTTATCCGGGATTGGCTATTTTGTAACTATTTTACATGTGCAGTTGAATTAGTTTTAAAAATAATATTATCCAGCTACATGTATACATGTGTCAATGAAACAATGGCAATCGTATCCCTCAGAGCAATCTGCTCTTTGATTTTAGCTTCTTTTTGCATGCTTTGAGAGCAGAGGAATTATGATGATAACAAGACTAAGCTAAAATTAAAAGGAAGCGTCCCTTGAACGCACAGGGTTGTGCAATGGCGTGTCCAGGGCTTGTTTGCAAGTTTAACTTGGCAAGAAAATAGTTAGAACACGTCAGACCTAAATCAGTTGAAACATGAAATTATGAAAGGCCCCAACCTCCCCCTTACTCAGACCTCCCTTTCTAGCTGTCAACCCTCACTTATATATGAAGTCAGCATCGGAAACCAAAAGTTCTAATAGTAATAAGGGACAATGCAAGGAAACCCAGATTTATGTAAATAAAATTCAACAAAAACATACTTTTATTTTTAGTTCAAGAGAATATGTATACTGTAAACCATCTAATTTTCGCGACCTGTTTATTTTCGCGAGTAGAAAAATAATGCTAATATAAATCGTCGCGAATATGTCAAATTAGTATCTTTCCTTATTTAACTACATCAAGTAAATAGAAAATCGCGAAATTGAATAAACGCGAAGTAGACTAACACAAATGACTAAAAAGGGTAAAACGCGAAATAAAGTATCCGCGAAAATAAGTTGGTTAACAGTATATATATATAATTCATTTTATTTGACTGAGTGATCCAAGTTTTGATGTAAAATGTAGCTTGCTACTTTCTATTGTTCTGTATGCCTAAGATGCATGTAGTTGTCTTATTGGCAAGTGCAGTACAACATATTATTGTATAGTTGTTGGATTATTTGTAAATTGAATTTGGTCTCCGTCATTAAACCACCCTTTAAACCTGGTTTTGAGGTATATATACCTTAAATCTGGGAGCTTCTTATTTCTTTAAAGTAGGTTTGGCAAACAGGTGATAGGGACTGGCAACACTATCTTACAACACTTAACGTTCACAAATATTACATTAAGCCACCATGCAGTAAATAAAAATTGTGGAAAATACAAAACATTTTTTTTTTAAATCTGATAAAATTAAAACGTACAATAGTCAGTGTATAAACTAAATAAAACAGCTAATGTGATTATAACATGCTTAAATTCAGTATCGTATAGATGAAAAAATCCAATAGGTTCAGGAGCTTGGTGGTGAAAAACCCAATTTGATATTTGCTTGAGGGGTTAATTGGAATTAATAACATGAATAATATAATTGAAAAACTACTTCACTCAATTAAATAAAAAAAATAGTGGGTAAAAACCCCAATTTGTGAATTCTTATCTGGAGCTCTGTCAAAGTCGAACCGAACATCAGGTAAAACGCTTGTACCATTCTAAAAAATTGTTAAACATGACCATGATGACCTAGGTTATATGGCTATTGCCGCTAATTACAACAGAGAGTGCAAATATATGTTTTAAATAAAAATAATAATGTGCGATATGAATTAGCACATTTCTAAAACTTTAGCGTTATGATGTTACAAGAACGATTGCTTCAATAAAAATTTCAAATAAACAGCAATCTAAATTTGTAAATACATAGAATAATTCAAATTTGACAACAGTAGAGTTACAACACATGCAACAGAGTCTGCGTTATTAAACATCGCAAACAAAAGGCTGTTAAAATATAATAATAAATTTTGACTAAGGTTAACTTGTTGAACGTGGCTTGGTACTTTTACATCCCTAAAAAAATCAAGCAATTTAAATTGGTATATATTCAACATTATTTTAAGATGAGTAAGGTAAGGTAAAGAAATGGAAACAGAGACTGTAATAATATATAATACTAGAACACACCCGTGATATCACAGGTTCGTGACTGAATTAAAGTATATAACTATGCGCAAGCCTTATTTTAGTATTAGTATTGTCATCTGATAAAGTCATGCCGATTATAAGATACACACTGTCAGACAGTTTTTCTCTGCTTTCAAGTCTTTCTGTTTGAACCCGTCGAACTGAAACAATAATATTAATTATTTGGAAAACAAAAGGTCCTGGAATGGAGTATTTTTTTAATCAACAGCATTGTCCTATATAAGTTATAAATAAAGTTGAATTCTTTGCTTCGCTGTTTTACGTCATGCCCACTAACAAATTGAAAACTGTACCTATACGCCTTATTTTTAGTCCAGATTTTTAGTATTCGTATTGTTATCTTAGAAAGTCTTACTGATTAAAATACTACAATAGATAACAATTTGACAATTTAGTAGTGTCAACCCTGTGGTTATGACCCGTGTATATAGCATATTAATCCTGAATACAACGTTTGGTGGTGCGCCTGTCAGATGCGGAACGTACAGATAAGGTAATAGGTAACAGGTGAATATACTATTGGTATCGGTAGCGGACTCCACCCGGAACTTCTTAATTATTGGCATATTAATTACGTGGAAAACAAAATTTTTAATCTACACCTTTGTACTATATTAGTTATATATAAAGTTGAATTCTGTGATTCGTCGTTTTTACGTGATGACGGCTGACAAATTGGACCTTGTAATTTTAGTATTATAGATACCCAAATGTGAAGCACTACACGAAGTCGAACTACTTCTTTTCCTTTATCCCATTTGGTGCCAAAGTTGTTAATTTTCTTATTCAAAATCTATCCTGAGTGAGTCTATCCTCCCTAGACCAAGCAGAGTTGTGGTCAATGATTGTAATGCTCAGTCGGTTGAGATCTGCCTTAGTGTGGCCATGGGATCTCAAATATCAACTGAGAGGGAGGTCTGGCTTGCATTGGTAGTTGCTACGATGACTGTTTATTTGTTTGTGAAACAGCTGTTCTGACTCTGTACACTGTAGGAGATACATTGTAGTCTTGCAATTAACATTGCAAAATATGGTGTATTCTGTACCAGAAGAGTAGGCAAGTCAAGAGATGTTCCGAAAAGTGTAAATATTACCTTTTTGCACCTGGCCTAATCACTCTTTCCATATCAAAATCTGTTAAAATAAAACATCCAAAAGTTTATTTCAGCTCTCTTCTTTATTTTCCACCCAAAAAAAACTAAGAAATTTATGAGAAAGGGGAAGAATAAAAATAAAGAAACAATTCACTATAATTAATGGGAGCTATATTCTTGGACAATGAAAAGAGAGATCATTAATTCATTTTAATTGTGGTCTTGGGCCACTAAGCAGTTTGACAAACTTCTTCTTCTTCTTGTCTCCATATAAGCATCCTTTATAAGGATCACCACCATAAGTTATGGCGTATAAAGGAAGCATTTGGAGCCTGTATCAGTACAGATTAATGTGAGCATTTGCCTACCCAATTCCCCAGCCAGGCCGTGACGGGTCTTATTACAAACACATGATTTTTTATCATTGAGAAGCTTAATATTTCCTTAACAATACACCATGATTAAAACGTTTAGCTGATTTTACAGAGTTATCTCCCTGTATTGTTATGTTCCACCTTAACTTGGCTTAAGGAATGACTGTAATATTTTTTCTGTCTTAATGAAGAAATAACATAAAAAATGTGGTGCATACTGAATAACCTGTGTAGAGAGTTATTTTAAAGTATGCACCACATTTTTTATGTTATTTTCGACAACAAACATTACAGTCATTCCTTACAATTTAGTTCAAAATTTAGTTCAAAATTCCATTAAAAACATGAGTAAATCAGGAAAAATCTTTCATGACGTCACTGTCACATGACAAAATTATATCTGCGCTGATAAACAAAACACTGTCTTTTGAAGTTTATATGATTACTTTAAGCATCAGCATGATCACATTTTGTATAAAAAAAGAAGATGTGGTTTGATTGCCAATGAGACAACTCTCCACAAGAGACCAAAATAACACAAAAATGAACAACTATAGGTCACCATACGGCCTTCAACAATGAGTGCATTTGTACAGGTTGGACAAATCACCAACATGTGGTGTAGATCTCCAAAGTCCTGGAACTTCAAGTAAATGGAGATTAATGGTTGGTATTGTTTGATGCATTTATTGAATTAGCAAAGTCAATGAAAGTTAACTTTTATTTCAGATAAAATGGTAGATATACTAAGGCAGCACCTTACCAAGATAAAAGCTCCATTTGGTGGAGAGAAAGTTTTCAAAGATGAGTGTGCATTCTCCTTTGATAATCCAGTAAGTAGTCTGGTAGTATGACAAACACTTTTCTCCTTTGATAATCCAGTAAGTAGTCTGGTAGTATGACAAACACTTTTCTCCTTTGATAATCCAGTAAGTAGTCTGGTAGTATGACAAACACTTTTCTCCTTTGATAATCCAGTAAGTAGTCTGGTAGTATGACAAACACTTTTCTCCTTTGATAATCCAGTAAGTAGTCTGGTAGTATGACAAACACTTTTCTCCTTTGATAATCCAGTAAGTAGTCTGGTAGTATGACAAACACTTTTCTCCTTTGATAATCCAGTAAGTAGTCTGGTAGTATGACAAACACTTTTCTCCTTTGATAATCCAGTAAGTAGTCTGGTAGTATGACAAACACTTTTCTCCTTTGATAATCCAGTAAGTAGTCTGGTAGTATGACAAACACTTTTCTCCTTTGATAATCCAGTAAGTAGTCTGGTAGTATGACAAATACTTTTCATCATGTTCATTTTCTACTCTGGTTCATGGACCAACAATAAAAAAATCAATCAATCTAAATGTGTACACTGATGTATCATGATATAGATACAGAAAGATTGATTGATTGTTGGTTGCTTAACGTCCAGTGGCAAATATTTCATGCATATTCAGGACGAGAACAAGTTAACAATAAATACAATAGGTAGGTAGTTGTAATAGAGGCCATCTAGGATGATGGTCGGGGAAATTTGGACTGCCACTGGAAAATGAGGGTATATTGGATAGGGACAGAAATTTTGCCTTGCAACAGGCCACCTACGGACCCCTCAAAGAGTTGTCGCAAGGGTTCTTAGCGTGCAAAGAGCGTGGCACTCTCTTTACACGAGGCATCGGATTTAACGTCCCCCTTCTGACCGGACGTGACTGCGAACTTGATACATCCCGCACAGCCAAACGGACGCAGCACTTCGGCAAGCATTTTACTGCCGGTCGGGAGAAGACCAAGTGACCATATTTCTATTCCCCAGTCACCCTTGGGGGAGATACAGAAAGAACATTTATGGAAAAATTGGATAAATAATAATTGCTTCATTTAATTTTTTTTCATAAGTAAATTGTGAATGTGTCCTCAAATTATAAAACAAAGAAATAAAAATAATATCAGTGCTCAGGTTGATTCATTGAATACCTATAAATACATGTTCATGATGTTCTACTTGACATTTTAAGCTTTAATTTACATTGTACATTACTTACAGTAGGTGTATTTTTGGATGTAGATGGATTTCTATATTGTTATGAATAGGTAATATCAAAACAAATAGAATTTAAACATTCCAAATGTTATGGATAATTCATAACGTAACGGTACCCAAATTGCAACGAGTACCCAAATTGCACCATTTTAGCGAATATAGCAGTGGAAATCTTACAAGATTTCCTAGAGACTAAACAATTTGTATTTTTATAATTTGATACTATGCACATCTTTCAACATAGGTAAAAATATTTAGATATGCACAAATTGTTCATAGTATTTATCAACAGATGAAGTGTTTACTGAAAAAGCAAAATCTACTGAAACGTCACCATGCGACGTCATCAAAACATCATCTTTTTAAAATGAGCAAATACAATATGTTACAAGTATCCTTTTCTTAAATAACGAAGAGTAAGCATGGACTAATATCCAATTGTTCAAAATATTTGAAAAAATTAAACAAAAGCTCTGTTATTATACTTTTGACGATGCAAATTTAAGCATGGATGCAATTTGGGTACTCCTCATTTCAGAATCATTGATGGTTTGGAGGTCAGTTTAGACCAATTTTACTATGATTCCATATGGATTCAAAATTAAATTGGTGAAACCATATAATGAATAATGATACATCTACAAAATAAACATATAATGAAAACTTTTGTGTGAAGTATAAATAAACGTAGGTTAAAAAACTGTCAAAATAGGTGCAATTTGGGTACCCTGACGTTGCATGTCATAGGAAACTTCTTTTTGACATAATTTCAATGTATTGCTATGCTATCATCATCATGCATTCTAATGCAATTGTTTTGTATCAATGGGTCTGATTGGATGACAGTTAGCGTAAAGTTCTCTATCTCCTTGTCTGTAACTAAGGAAGCCCACATTTTTAATTGCTGAATGTATTGACATGTAATTTCTACAATATTAAGCCATAAACTCACATGTTGCACCTAAAAAACTTCTTGTTATCAAATTTTATTACATTCTAAAGCGGCACAGAAGCTAGAAAACGCGGTGTTTATGTTTGACGTCGGAGGCAAACCTATGACGTCATCCAGTGTAGGGACCAAAGAAGATAACATCTTTTCGCAGAATTTTCTTTAAGGATGATTGTACACTGAAATAATGCTTGAAATTTAATTATGAACTTGTTTTGCATTAGAATAGATAACTGTATTGTATTTGAAGCTTTGTGAACGTCCATCGGTAGTTTTACTGTTGCAAATACCCGTTTACCTGCTCCGCTACGCGTCGCCAGGTAAACTAAATTTGCGACAGTAAAACTACCGATGGACGTCCTTAATGCTTCGAATACAATACAGTTATCTCTTAATTGTTCTCCTCATGGCTCTATAGCATTATGGTAATCAGCGTGACGCTGTCTGAAATTACTTTCTTATAAAAAATAAAACTGTCTTAGCAGTGGGATGTGATAATTACTAGTGATGAGATGGTATTTCAAAATTTGTTGTATATTTGAATGCAATGTCAACATGAGATTTGTGGGCAGAACACCGGAGTCATGATCACATTTTTGTGTCACATAACGATTTACTACATAATTTTTCCATTTTTCACAGGAATCTGAGACTGGCTTGTATGTTTGTATGAACAGATTTATTGGACTTGGAAAGCAGTTTGTAGAACCATATTTCAAGAAAACAGGAAATGCTGTATTTCTACATATAAAAAGAATAAGAAAAGAGGTAAAGAGTTAAAAGGCCTTAGTTTATGATATTTTTAAAATGTATATTACGTTTAAATAATGAATCATTTTTGTGGAGCCGCCATTTTGCAGTTGTCTTGGAAACTTCTATATTTATATGCCATGTGTTTAACATGTTTAAGGTTTTAAGAACACTAATAATATAAATTTGTCTTATTTTTATGGATTTTATGAATTCGAAATAAAGCTTTTTAATTATCAGTGACAACAACAATGTTTTAGTTTGTGATGAGGTCAGTTAATGATATTTGGTATGCACTTTATAGATGTATAAGCATTGGCACCTCTCAATTCCAAGGAGATTATTCACCCCTTCTAACAATGTCTAAGCACTGACATTTTTGTCAAGCCTTCAACTATAGTTTATGTTTATGATAAAAAGCTAGTAGTATCTAGAAGAAAATTTTATTAAAAATTTGTACCTGTTTATTCATATTTTACTTATAAATAGATTTAGTTTTTCTTCCAGTTAATATTACATACAGTCTCCAGTTAAAGTTTTTAAAACATTTAGTAGATTCATAAACTATCCTGGATTTTTACCAAACTTGGACAGAAGCTTCTTGCAATCAAAAGATAGTATCGAGAGAAACCTGATTTATTAATCATACAATCTTTTACCATCAGTGAACATAATTTGAAAAAACTGTTACTCTATTTATTCTTTGAGCCTCTACATGCTCTAGTTATGCATTAATTATTTGAATAACTATGCTTGTAATTGTAGATACCTAAGCCAGCAGATCCTCCTGAGAAGAAAATAACAAAACTAGCAATAGGTAAAGCATTATATATATAGATTCTTACATTGAATCAATTTGATACCAGTGGATTATCAGATTTATCCAATAGAGATAGTTAAATTATCAATTTTGAAGTCCATGCCTCATTGAGGACTTTAAAATTTATAATTTTACTATCGAGATTGGACAAATTTGATAATTTACGAGTAACTATAATAAGAATCTGTTTCTCTAATGATAAAAAAAAAGCGTTTTAAACAAATATCTGGATCCCCTTCGAGTGCCTTCCACATTCCACAAAGTTGTCAATTTCATACACGCCTGTAAGCATATTTTGATGCATGAGTGAGCTGATAAAGGTTTTGACCGTAAACTCAACCAATTGTCTACTGAGATCACCGACACAGGCAACCACACATTAATAATTGTTAATACAATGAGTTGTCATGGTTATGAAATGGTTAAATTGGCACAAAATTAGAGAAGAGGTGTTGTACATCATTGGGTTTGGAAAATAACATCAATGATGAGATGTGTGACTAGGTATAGAAATAATAAGATGTGGTTCGATTGTCAATGAGAAAACTCTCAACCAGAGACCAATAGCGCAAAAGTTAGCAACTTTAGGTAACTGTACGACCATTAACAATAGGCAAAACCCATACAACACAACCAGCTCTAAGAGTAGTTGAAATGACAAATTAAATGTTAAACAATCATGACAATTCAAACAAAAACCAAAATATATCCAAGGTTGGCAAGGACATCAACAATAAAAATTGATGAAATTATTTGCAAATTCTTGAGAGTTTTGGGCAATTTAAAGCATAGTGTATGGAAAAGACACTTTTCTAGTGTTGACCTTAACATGTTTTCAATGTTGATGGATTTCTGTTTTTATTGACTTAATCCACATACCCATTTATTCAGATCTTTATTGTATAAATTATATAAAAAAAAGATAGTTGAATAACACACCTGTGATTATATTTGATATAAATAGGAGTAGAAGGAGGA
This sequence comes from Mytilus galloprovincialis, assembly GCF_965363235.1. NCBI lineage: Eukaryota > Metazoa > Mollusca > Bivalvia > Mytilida > Mytilidae > Mytilus > Mytilus galloprovincialis. The sequence continues at coordinate 61,223,698 of NC_134850.1, read as the reverse complement.
TTCAGTGTAGATGATAAACAGTATGAGTTTGAAGAGACTCATTCTGTAGTAGTACTCCCGAGCTGGACAGTGGTACCCTTACCTAATCAAGATATACCAGATATGGTAAGAAAGCCAAATAATGAAATAAGAATTTAGAGAAAACAAATATTTTAAAATTTAGCTGTTGAAAGAATAAATCAGGTAAGAATTAACATGATTAAACACTGTGGTTTTATTATTAATTGTGAATACCTATTAACATGGATATTGTGGATACATTTGAACCTGGAATTCAAAAGTTTAATTTTTTTTTAATACAAATAGTGAATTTGGTGAAACCACAAAAATCAAGCATCCACATAAAGTTGACCAAATCCATGAAACAAATCTAAGTACATGTAATTGCATTATCAAAATTTCATGTGTAGTTTAACAATAAACCTAAAATAATACACATAGAAAATTAAACTTGCTATGTATGTCTTCAATTAATTGTTTTAAAAGATAAAGTAGAGAAAAAAATTCAGATTTTAAATAAAGATTAAGTATTTTGTACTTTTGTAGTGAACCTAGTTATTGTCAATGTATTTTGATTGTCAATATAATGAAATTTGATGCGACTGTCATACAATTGAGGGCTTTAGTTAGCTGTGCTGTAAAACCAAGTTCAATCTACCATTTTCTACATAAGAAAATGCCCGTACTAAGTCAGGAATATGACCGTTGTTATCCATGCATTTGATTTGTTTTAGTTTTTGATTTGGCCATTTGATTCGGGACTTTCCCCTTTGAATTTTCCTCAAGAGTTCAGTATTTTTATGATTTTACTTTTTTTAGGTACAAATATCTGTTGAGTCTATTTTGTCTGCTGAGGATGCCAGTAAGATGGCTGAGGCTGCTGCAATGGCAGGTACATGGGAGGGGGAGGAAAGAAAAGTGTCAAAGTAAGTAATGAACAAAAATCTAAAGAGTTTGATGTCTGTGTCATGACTAATATGTCTAGAATAACCTTCATCAGGTATTTCTGACCAAAAGATGGAAAGTAATACTGTAAATTCAGAAATTATTGTTTGTATTTTTTATCACGATTTTAATTTTGCGATACTGATAAAAATCCTGTTTTACCCATATAAAAAACTTTAAAAATGCGAGATTAAATTATTGTGATCATAACCCTGTTGCAATTTTTGCAATTATAAAAACACCGCAATAGTTTCTGAATTTTGCTGATCAACTCTCTCCAACTATTTGATATCTTGAAATTTTATTGCCTGTTCTTCATAGACCTTTTTTGTTGTTTACATTCTCAAACTGTAAATTGAAAAATTATTGTGATGTTTATACTATTGCAAAAAGTGCGACAATGTTATACTTGAGAAAACTACAGTCCTAATTTATGAACGAAAAATAAATATGTAACACATAATGTTCAGCAAAATATTAGGGCTGTTCCAGAAAATACTATGTCCCCCCCCAGGGAAGGCAATTTTTTTTTAAATATTATGTGGGTGGTTGTATTTGAAATACCAAAATGCAAAGGGAGTGCAGTTCTAATTAAATTTTATTTCTGTGGGTGGTGGGGGTTAAAAAAAAGTGCCGTCCCTGGGGGGGACATAGTATTTTCTGGAACAGCCCTTAGACATCTGTGTCTCTAATATTTGTTTTCAATAGCATTATAGTCATGTACCTGTTTGATATGATGAAGTGTACCTTAATTATGTTTATGTTTAATTGTATTTAATATATTTTAAGACACGCAGAGAACTTGGTACAGCAAGACAATGGTATAAAAATTCCTCCCAAAGGATGGAAATGTGAAAAATGTGACTTGACCTCTAACCTTTGGCTGAATCTGACTGACGGCAGTATTTTGTGTGGAAGAAAGTTTTTTGATGGCAGTGGTGGCAACAATCATGCAGTGGAACATTATGATCAGTTTAAACACCCATTGGCTGTTAAATTAGGAACCATTACTGCAGAGGGAGCAGGTAGGTTGTAAACAAATCATTATAATCACAATCATTTAAGAGAAAATATTGAACTTTAATATACATGATATATGGAATTTTTATAATTTTGTGACAGTTTTAAAGTAATAAAAACTATTTTGAAGATAACTTATCAAAGTTTAAAGTTCCAAACTCACATAGATGGAAATTTTGGCTAAATTTATTCATGTGCTGTCAATAATTTTTATTTCCAAATTATATTGATTTTTCAAATTACAAGTTAGAAAACTAAACTTACCGTAGAAAGGCGTGTATAGTCCGCGGTTTTTTACCCTGGGAATGAAATTGATGGAAGGGGTGCGGACTATGCAGTACTATAGGATTTCATGACATTTTTTTCCAGAGTTGGGATACGATGTTGAACGAGGTTTGGCCAAGCAAACAGAAACATCATGTGTTGTCAATGTTATAATGTATTCTTGACAACTCTTTGTATTATTTAGAAATAAAATAAACAATCTAACTGTATTCTTGACTACTCTTTGTTATTTTTTTTAAATAAAATAAACAATCCAACAGTGTTGACTTAGTAATTTGCATAAAAATCAGCCTTTGATCGAATGTCCGCTTTGTTTCGGATTTGGTCAAATTTGTGTCATTGCATCTTAACAGTGTACCTGAATCCTGAATATCAATGAAAGATGAACCCTTCAATGGTAAAACCATAATAGACAAGTTGAAACCTAGTGAAATCTTCCCAAGATCGATTTTGTTTAATGTTATTCGCGTGTGTACAGTACAAGTAAACCACGATCCGCCATTTTGAAAATGTGTGATTAAAGTATCAAAAATTTTCGTATTCCGACTATTTGTGTTTAACTCTTAAGTTATCGACGTAAATAAATCAAGACCTAACATTTTTTAATTGTAAATCGTTACCATTAATACTGAAAGTGTAAACCTGAAAGAAGTGGAATTTTGTATACGAAACTATATTTCCAGGTGAAAGTTCACATTGTGCAGGTGTATCGTCTTACATGAATGAGTTTACATGTTTGTGTGTAAAGCAATTAATTAACCATGTCAACTTTTGACAAGTGATGAATGTAATTGAATAACCTGAGGCAGTTCTTCAAATCAATAAAAGAAATGATAAGATTAAAGAGTTGTAACATTTTAATGAGTTCTAATCAAGTTTTAAACATCGAACATCTTTTGTTTAATAGCATACCAAATATTTATTTTTAGAATTTTAAACAGTTTATTGGCTTGGGCAAGCTACCACTTTCAATGATATCAAAAGTGATAAGCCGATAGTTAAATGTACATGATTGAATTAATTAACATTTATTACATGAATACAGTTCTTGCTTTCATTGTTTGGGACTTTAAATTAATATTTAAAGAATGATAGTCTGAAAGACGATTTAATTAAGCAATTAAACAGAATCTTTTGAAAACTTTTAAAATAGATTAAATACATATCTTTTAAGTCTTCTTTTACAAACTGATCATAACTTTATATTGATCATCGATCTTTTAACAGCAATAATTACTGTGTTGCCGGTCTTTAACAAAGATTAAAAACATATCTTTAAAGATACCATTAAAAAACTTATCATAAGTTTTAACTGACTATCTATCTTTTCAACAACAATACTTGCTATATTGCCGATCTCGGCAAAAAAAATAAAAAAAAAAATACCGCAAAATCGACATTTTCCGTCATTGTTCGCGGACCCGATCTTGTCAAAAGTTGCCGCGGACTATACAAGCGAACTAGACTTTATCCTCGATATTTGGGGATGAAGAGGGGGTGCGGACTATACACAAATGCGGACAATACACGGCCGTATACGGTAAGCAATTTTAAAAGTGCCCTGAGGAAACTGCTGTAGGATATTTTGTATCCAAAGTTTGCATTTACCAGAACCATGAATTAAATGCATATTATTTGTATTGTTGAGTTGTAGTCTTATTGGTTTATATGTATGCATACACATTTGACCCTGTATAACCTTTATGGGTTTTTTTTGTGTTAAAAAATAAAGTAAAACCATAATTTCACTTTGTGCACCATAATTTTGCTCAACATATCTTTATTTTAGCAGATCATGCAGATATGTTTTATTTTCTATTTTTAGATGTGTATTCCTATGAAGAAGATGACATGGTACTGGACCCTTATCTTGATAAACATCTGACACATTTTGGAATTAATATGAGAGCTTTGGAAAAGGTATATAATCATTTTGGCATCTGTGCTTCATTATAGAACGTTAATGGTGTGAAATATCTGTTAAAATAAAACAAACAAAAAATAATTCCTGATTTATAATCAGTTTTGATATAAAAAATGATAAAATTATATACAAGTCTTGTAAATCTCCGATAGGAATTTGATGTGATAGAAAAAGTATATGGTTATTTCAAGCAGTTTAATCTTTTAGATCTTCTGCAATTTTTGTTTTGCAAATATGTTTGTGGGTTTCTTTTGCTGCTTGGAAATGAGGAATTGATTCTTGGTAGGAATTTTGATCTTCCTTAAGGATGTACTTCCGTGAGGTTAGGTAAAAATTAATAAATTAAGAAGTTAAAATTGACACTTTAAGCTGGTAGAGCATCAATTAAGGATAAAAATAAGCTAAAAATATTGATCGGTCATGGGCCTCCTTTTCGAGATATTTGAGATTAAAATTATGGCGGGAAAAGGCTGACTCTGACTTTTACCTTATATTTGCATTGGTATTATTAGGTCTCAAAACAGAAGAAAGAAAATTAAGAATCTTCTAAAATTTTGGTAAATGACTTTTAATGAGCTATTAAATCTTGTATGAAAAAATAAATGGGTGTTATGGGGCAAAATATTTTACTGTATGGAAAACCACCAAGGAGTCCGAACATTTGACACAATTCCAAAACCTCACCTAAGTACATCCCTAAATAAACATAATATTTATACACACAGATAATTATTAATGATTTTTATTATTTCCCAAATTAGCAAAATTAGGTCCTTCACAAAGGTTTTTCACTTTACTGTATTTGGGTAATCTATATAAATTTTTTGTTGTAGACTGAAAAGACAATGGTAGAACTAGATATTGACCTGAATCAACAGTTTGGTGAATGGAATGTGATACAGGAAGCTGGCAGCAAGTTAACTCCCCTGTATGGACCTGGTTACACTGGTATGAGAAACCTGGGTAACAGTTGTTATATGAATTCTGTCATGCAGGTGATCTTCACTATACCAGATTTTCAGAAAAGGTGAGATTATAAGAATGTTTTCATCAGTGATATTGTACAATTTGTTTTATTTACTAGTCACTAAGGGGGTAACTCCTAGCTACAACATGTCAGTTGTTTATTTAAACATTTGTTATTAAAAATAAATGTTACATTAAGTTAAAATTCGTATTCATTATTGACTTGATTAATTGTATGCTGTTTGTTTACTGTTCAGTCGCAAATACTTCATGGAAATTGAAGATGAGTTGCTGACAAAATATTATGAAAATATTCAATTTAAAAACTAAGTTATTTATGTTCTTGGTCTTAATATTTTACAGATATTCAGACAAAGCAGAAGATATATTCAGTTCAGCACCTGAAGATCCGTCCACTGACTTTAATGTACAAATGTAAGTAAATCATATTTTCAGAATTTATTATCAACTTGAAATGTTTTTTTCCACTTTTTATTTTATTGAATAGGATATTACCTCATTTAAGGTTGATCTACTAGCTAGCAACCCTATCAATACTTGGAGTAGGATTTTAAGACAACAGCCAAGCAATTATCTAAGTATTTTCATATCAAATAAAATGGAAGATGTGGTGTGAGTGCCAATTGACAACTACCTTCTTAAATGAGTTTATATTAATTCCTGTTTAATATTGCAACAACTTCCACATAATTATAAGCTTTTATAATTTTATTTCTGTTCAGATATACTATAGATTCATTATTATTTGTTGGATTTATTAATATTTGTGGGGTAACCAAGATTCAATATTATTTGTGGGATTTATTATTATTTGTGGGGTACAAATTTTAATGGATTGCATTGGTGCAAATGACAAATTACATGTATTTATATTACGGGATATTATATTTTAAAATTCTTCATTTATAATATCTTCAAATATTTAAAGTAAAACATTGTGTTAAAAAAACTTCATCTATAATTATGTTTAGGGCAAAGCTTGGTAGGGGACTTCTGTCTGGGAATTACTCCAAACCTCCAACAGAAACTGCAGATGGAAAAGGGCTGGTATGTAATGTCAAATAACATTTGTTATGAATTGTAAACAAGATCAGTCAAAGTTTTTTTAATCATTTTACTTAAAAGGAATTTAATAATTATGAGCTATTGCTAGGACTCTAACGATACACCTACCTAAATTGAGGCCTAATTATAGAATAGTACATGTATCCCAATTCAAGTGTGATAATACCATAAATTATAATCAATACTCAATCTTGAATTCATACATGTACTGGCTCAAGCGATAACAATCAATCTTGTTGAGATGACCAACCATAATCTATGACTATCCTTAATTCTAAAAAGCTGTTAAAATTTGTACATGTATTCCATTCATACAAATGACATTCTAAAAAAAAATAATAAATGAAGATTTTGATTAGATTACATTTATCAGTCAAGGGACTTACTGAAATAAGTGATTTTTAAATCACTTATTTGAGTAGCAAATTTGAGGTTTTATCACAAATTGTGATTTTGTAGTTATTTCAAAATTTTAAACACATAGGTTTAAAAAATATCTTTTAATTAGAAAAATAAAAAAAATATGAACTATTTGCTTCTTTTAAGTAGCAAGGTTCATGCCTTTGATGCTATCATTTAGCTGAAAATTTCATTTTAGTTGAAAAAATGCTATAATAATGGCTTTTCATAATGAGCTGATACTTTCTTAAAAGATTTTTCACAGCAGTGGGAGTATTTTTATGGAAAGCCAACGGGGTCAAAATTCTTAATTCGTGACTTGTCAATTTGTAACTTGTAACTGTGTGATTTTTCATGTATATTGATGTTTTGTAACTTGTCGATTCGTTAAATGTCGATTTGTAAATTGTCTATTTGTATATTAATGATCGTAACATGTAGATTCGTAAATTGTCAATTTGTATATTGATGTTTTGTAACTTGCCGATTTGTAAATTGTCAATGTGTATATTGATGATTTGTAAGTTGTCGATTCGTTAAATGTCAATGTGTGAAATGTTATCGTTGTATTATGCTAACGATCATTATGACGACAGATGGCGCTCGGTATAGAGCTCTTCTTATGTGTATAAGCCTCCTGTAAGTATGTGCACCGCCATATGGAATATATACCAAAGTAATTTAAATCAATTCTGTACACCACATACATATAAAAGAAAACAAAGAGATAAATGCATTTGTTTGTTTACATGGCATGTATACCAAGGACTCAGTTATATATAGAGGTGACCCCAAATAAACACGTTTGTTTACGAGTCACCAAACTGGCCTTGGATGGCATCATGGGTTTGGTACTTCCTGTATTAAGGTATATATAGATGTGTCGCTGGAACGGGCTTCCTCATCAACTTCGCAAATATATTACTGTCACTTCGCCGGAAATTTCTACTCAATATTTAACCGGGTCAAAATAAGACTAAATACATGAAATATAAGACGGGGCTTGAAAATTTATACTAATATTGTCATGGGCCGCAAATTTTTGACTAAATGTATAATGGGAGAAAGGTTTGACACCCTTTATTCCTTAATATTATAATCTCAATATGAAAATTTCAGAAACTGAGAATGTAGTTATCTAATGATCTTTTAAAACAAGAAGTAAATGGAAGAACAATCTTTATATATTTTGCTCCTGCATGAGTAATGAAGATAACAAATGTTTTATCATATCATATTTGTACTTTACAAAACAAACTGAAGAGAAAAATTATTTTAAATGAGTCACTTATTTAATGTATACTATATATCAAAACTGTATTGAATATGCACTATTTTGTAATAAAATCTAAAGGAATCAGAAAACTAAACGAGGACCTAAGATGGACTACCAATATTTACAACGTAGCAAAGAAGGCAAATTAACACTAGGATTTCTGATAAGAAATTTGAGATATTATTGTTTATCGGATTGCAAGAAAACCGCATATACATGTACTTCAATGGTCAAGTCAATAATGGGATATCATATGGTCAATAGTATGGGACCAGTACACATCTACAAACATCAATAAGCTTGAAAGAATACGGCGACCACCCCTGCGATATTTATAACAGAAGACAAATCCAGAGAAGTTGGTTACGTCTCTAACACGCGCTCACCATGCAAACTGAAACTACAAGACAAACAGACAAGACGCTCAAGCCAGAAGCTAATATTTCTGTACGAGGTGGTCCAGGGGCTGGTTTCTCAGTGCTATAGAACTAGACAATTAAAAAAAAGCTCGTTCAAAAAGAACACTGAATTGCTGCCAAGGGCCCGATTTAACAATTATCATAAAATTGAGAATGGAAATTGGAAATATGTCAAGGAGACAACAACCCGACCATAGAGCAGACAACAGCTGAAGGCCACCAATATGGGTCTTCAATGCAGCGAGAAACTCCCGCAACGGGAGGAGTTCTTCAACTGGCCCCATAAAAAATATGTATACTAGTTCAGTGATAATGGACGTCATACCAAAACTCCGAATTATACACAAGAAACTAGAATTAGAAATCATACAAGACTTACAAAGGCCAGTGGCTCCTGACTTGGGACAGGCGCAAAAATGCGGCGGGGTTAAAACATTTTTTTTAATTTTTTTTTATCTCTTACCCCCCCCCCCCCCCCCCCCCCCTTTAATACGTCCACTTTTAAACATAGTGACGCCCTATCCCTTTGACTTGCCAGAGAAAAGATCTCGCCATCTCGCCATTTGCATGACAGAGTCAATTATCTCCAATATGGTTACACTAATTTTATTTCCCCATGAAAATATTTGCACATGATTTGGGGTTTGGCCCAGAAGTATGTATTAGGTATTGAGTAGATGGTAGCCAGGGATCCTGACTTACTGCTCTACAGAAGAGACAGGCGGAATACAACATAGTTTGTGAATTGGATATTATGATTATATTGTTACAATTTCATTGCAAATGATTTTTTTTAAATTTCATTTGACATGCAAATTTCAAAAGAAATAGCTTTATTGATTAACATCGTGAATCATTTCGGTTAGTTAACGATCCGATCGACAAAATATTAGATTTGGTAAGGTTGCCGGGCTATAAGGAGGTGTGGTACCGGGTGGGGTTCATATCGGGAGGACTGGGCGTTAAGCAGCCATTGAGATCGAGAGCTCGTGAATATTTTGGTCTTTTTAGTTGTAAATTTTTATAGAAAGGAAATCTGGTAGCGGCAATTTTTAAGCTTCTTGACCAGAACTATTCAGTAGGCATGTATATTAATATATATATGTCAGCCCTCTCCCCTTCTGTCAGAAGAAAATGGTCCGATAATAACATTTTAGGATTAATTGAAATAGTTTATTACTAGTATCTGTTTTTTTCCAGTAATGATGTAGCCTTTTATAGCCGACTATATGATATTCTCATTGTTGAAGGCCGTATATTGCCTATTCTTGCTTACATCGTCTTTATTTGAACTTCGCTTAGTGGATAGTTGTCTCATTGGCAATCATACAGTTTATTACCACATCTCCTTATTGTATTTACCTGAATAATCCAGTCTTAATATGCCACTGACCAACGACTATTTCAGTAAACTCGCAATTAGGATAGATCGTTAACGTCGAGGGACTAAACTAGTCGGGATGCATTTTTATATAGTTTAATCCGTTCTCGAACGAAAGTCCACGTCAGTAAACAAAATAAAACTGGGATCCTGTACAAATGCATTTTTTTTTCTTTTAAAAGAATGTGCTGTAATTAATAGATTAAAATTACTTAGGTTTATATTTCATATGGAGGTGCTCCTACTTACAGGAGGCTTATACACATAAGAAGAAACCGAGCGCCATCTGTCGTCATAATGATCGTTAGCATAATACGAAGATGACATTTCACACATTGACATTTAACTAATCGACAAGTTACAAATCATCAATATACACATTGACAATTTACAAATCGGCAAATTACAAAACATCAATATACAAATTGACAAATTACGAATCGACAAGTTACAAAACATCAATATACAAATTGACAATTTACGAATTGACAAGTTACTAAACATCAATATAGAATTTACAAATTGACAATTTGCAAATCGACATTTAACGAATTGACAAGTTACAAAACATCAATATACAAATTGACAATTTACGAATCGACAAATCGGCAAACATCAATATACAAATTGAAAATTTGCGAATCGACATTTAACGAATTGACAAGTTACAAAACATCTAAATTGACAAATCACACAGTTACAAGTTACAAATTGACAAGTTACGAAGTAAGAATTTTGACCCCGTTGGCTTTCCATATATTTTTCCTGTGAAGTTCAAGGTTTCATCTTTCAGATTATGTAATAAAATTCTACTGTTCGCAAAATTTCAAGTTTCTTATGATTTTTTTTTAATTTTGTATCTAAAATTAAAACAGTCAAGTTATCAATTTCTTAAAATTTTCTAAAAGTAATTGTGTAAATATGCAAAGGTGATCTTAATAATCTAAAATTGTATATTCACCAAAGTGAAACATAAAAGTAGAATTAAGATATTTTTTTGTTTAGAATGATGAATAAAACAATATTTGTCCTTTTCTACATTAAAGTAGATAAGATAACTTATTATCACAAGAAAATGCCATAAATTACTTTTTTAAAATGTAAGATTTAAAATGGAATTAATATTTTGTAGCCACCCAATGGAATCCGTCCACAGATGTTCAAAAATTTGATAGGTAAAGGACATCCAGAATTCTCAACTAAGAGACAACAAGATGCACAGGAATATTTTCTTCACTTAGTAAACTTATTAGAGGTATTATTGTACTTATTTAATAACAGCTGTTTAATCAAATGTATTGTGATGCATGTATACTGAGTTAATTATTCCCCACTCAATGTCTGAAGTCTTTTCTTGATTTTATGTAAAACATTATATATACATATACAAAAGGTGAATTTTCATTACTTGCATTTATGGGAAAAGTGTGTTTTTAAAATCTTCTAGGTCTTCTGTTAATATGAATTATAAAAGTACTTAATCATTTCATCAAACACCAGAACAAAATTTGTATGCCCTCGCCATATGCATAGAGGAGGGGGCATTAAGTTTTACCCTTGTCTGTCTGTACGTCCCAAAGTTTGTTTCCTTTCTCCAACTTCAGCTTGCCTCAACCAAATGTTATGAAACTTATACACAAGGTTTTTACCACTAAATCCATATCAAGTTTGAATTTTGGTTACTGCTTTAGAGTTATACCCCTTTAAAAATGAAAAAAAATGCTATTTTTTTTTAGACACCATCACTCTAATTAAAATATGTCATTCTGAACGAGACAAACAGAACATTCAATAGAAATGAAGGGTAACTACTTAATGTTATCAATGTTATGTTATTTAATGTATATATATCTTATATTTTAGAGAAATACACGAGGGACAGATAACCCTGCCGATTGTTTTAAATTCAATGTAGAAGACAGAGTGGAATGTTTACAAAGTAAAAAAGTTAAATATACAAACCGTGACGATTTTATGTTAGCTCTGCCCATACCAATGGAAGCTGCCACAAATAAAGGTAAACATGTTACAAAAAAAAAGTAAAATCACAAAAATACTGAACTCAGAGGAGAATCCAATCGGAAAGTCCATAATCATATGGCAAAATCAAATGACAAAACACATCGAAAACGAATGGACAAGAATTGTATTCCTGACTTGGTACAGACATTTTCAAATGTAGAAAATGGTGGATTAAACCTGGTTTTATTGTGCTAAACCTCTCACTTTCATGACAATCTCATCAAATTCCGTTATATTTACAATGATGTGTGAACTAAACAGACAGAACACAAAAAACTCCTATCCACAAACACATTTATTGATTCTGTGTCTGACGTCAGAAAATTTTATACGTCACATAAATTTGAAGTTCAATGTATATACAAACAGTTTAAAATTTCACAAATGGGCCATGTTAGCAAACATTACAAGTTAATGTAAGTTAAGAAAATACATGCTAAAAATTACACAAATACAAATACTAGTGATACCTAGTCACTAAAACTGGTTTAATGCCCTACCAGTTGCGGCTGCCTCAAAGACAGATGAAAATACTCACAATGGTTATAAGAGCTGCCTCAAATTACAAAAGCAGTTCAGAAGAAAGGTTCTTTGTTTCACACCATACTGTGATATGGATCTTTCATGGTGATCAGTATTATCAGAGATTTTTATTGGTATCAGTATTACAAGAGATTAACTATCAAGAAATAATATTTATAGTAAGGGCTATTCCAGAAAAAAATGTATGGGGGGAGGTTACGAAGGCAGTTTTTGTCAGCACCTGCCACCCAGACAATTTTAATTGAGGATTATAGTGCATTATAGTGTGAAGAGTTGCTCTGATACCCATCACCCATTTATTATTGATTAGTTTAAACATATTTATTTATAGTGGATTGGGAAACAAGTTTTGCAACTTATATTAATCCCTTTCCACTTTGCGAGTTCTGCCTTGTAGCGGCATTAGCCTACTCTTTTTCAAAATCTACAATGGTGTCTTTTACGTGCAAGAGATATGGCCTTCTCTTAACACGGGTCAGCCATTTATCGTCCCCTTCCTACGGACTATCATCGTTTCCTCAAGACCATACTTGCAAATGGTGTCGAGGGAGAGCTGAAAATTGAGTTCCTGAAATTTTCATCCCAGACGGGAATCGAACCAGGAACCTTTGTGTTAGTAGTCCGATGCACTAACCACTACACCACGGCTCTCTTAATGTGCCTTCCAACCCCCCCCTCCCCCATACATTTTTTTCTGGAATAGCCCTAATAAAATCTGTGATGTGTCTTGGATCATTATTAATGAATATTTCTTATTGAATATAAATATTATTTGGTCTTTTATATTTTAGATGAAGTTGCTGCATACGAAGCTAGAAAATCAGCAGCTGAATCACAAGGAAAAAAATTGTAAGTAAAACCTGTCTTAAGATCTTTTGGATTATAAATGTATTTTCATATACTAGAAATTCAGATATTTCTTGGTTCATTTTTATACGACCTCAAATTTTGAAAAAAATTTCGTCGTATATTGCTATCACGTTGGCGTCGTCGTCGTCGTCCGAATACTTTTAGTTTTCGCACTCTAACTTTAGTAAAAGTGAATAGAAATCTATGAAATTTTAACACAAGGTTTATGACCACAAAAGGAAGGTTGGTATTGATTTTGGGAGTTTTGGTCCCAACATTTTAGGAATAAGGGGCCAAAAAGGGCCCAAATAAGCATTTTCTTGGTTTTCGCGCTATAACTTTAGTTTAAGTAAATAGAAATCTATGAAATTTTGACACAAGGTTTATGACCACAAAAGAAAGGTTGGGATTGATTTTGGGAGTTTTGGTTTCAACAGTTTAGGAATTAGGGGCCAAAAAAGGGCCCAAATAAGCATTATTCTTGGTTTTCGCACAATAACTTTAGTTTAAGTTAATAGAAATCAATGAAATTTAAACACAATGTTTATGACCACAAAAGGAAGGTTGGTATTGATTTTGGGAGTTTAGGTCCCAACAGTTTAGGAATTAGGGGCCAAAAATGGACCCAAATAAGCATTTTTCTTGGTTTTCGCACCATAACTTTAGTATAAGTAAATAGAAATCTATGAAATTTGAACACAAGGTTTATGACCATAAAAGGAAGGTTGGTATTGATTTTGGGAGTTTTGGTCCTGACAGTTTAGGAAAAAGGGGTCCAAAGGGTCCAAAATTAAACTTTGTTTGATTTCATCAAGAATTGAATAATTGGGGTTCTTTGATATGCGGAATCTAACTGTGTATGTAGATTCTTAATTTTTGGTCCCATTTTCAAATTGGTCTACATTAAGGTCCAAAGGGTCCAAAATTAAACTTAATTTGATTTTGTCAAAAAATTAATCGGCTAGGTTCTTTGATATGCTGAATCTAAAAATGTATTTAGATTCTTGATTATTGGCCCAGTTTTCAAGTTGGTCCAAATCGGGGTCCAAAATTAAACTTTGTTTGATTTCATTAAAAATTGAATAAATGGGGTTCTTTGATATGCCAAATCTAACTGTGTATGTAGATTCTTCATTTTTGGTCCTGTTTTCAAATTGGTCTACATTAAAGTCCAAAGGGTCCAAAATTAAACTTATTTTGATTTTAACAAAAATTGAAATCTTGGGGTTCTTTGATATGCTGAATCCAAACATGTACTTAGATTTTTGATTATGGGCCCAGTTTTCAAGTTGGTCCAAATCAGGATCTAAAATATTATATTAAGTATTGTGCAATAGCAAGTCTTTTCAATTGCACAGTATTGCACAATGGCAAGAAATATCTAATTGCACAATATTGTGAAATAGCAATATTTTTTTTAAATTAGAGTTATCTTTCTTTGTCCAGAATAGTAAGCAAGAAATATCTAATTGCACAATATTGTGAAATAGCAATATTTTTGTTTAATTGGAGTTATCTTTCTTTGTCCAGAATCAACTCAAATCTTTGTTATATACAATGTATATTCACTTTTTACTACCAACTGATAAATTAAAATAATCTTTACCATTCAGTGATAACAAGCAGTTTTTTTACATCTTAATATCTTATGATGTATTTAAATGAGTAGTTATTGTTGCAAACTCCATTAGAAATTTAATTGAGATTAATTTGGAATAAGGGAAAGGGGGATGTGATTAAAAAAATTGGGTTCAATTTTCTCATTTGAAATGAAATTTCATAAATAAAATGAAAATTTCTTCAAATTTTTTTTTGAGAGGATTAATATTCAACAGCATAGTGAATTGCTCTAAGAGAAAACAAAAATTTTAAGTTCATTAGAACACATTCATTCTGTGTCAGAAACCTATGCTGTGTCAACTATTTAATCACAATCCAAATTTAGAGCTGAATCCAGCTTGAATGTTGTGTCCATACTTGCCCCAACCGTTCAGGGTTCAACCTCTGCGGTCGTATAAAGCTATGCCCTGCGGAGCATCTGGTTTATACATGTTTCAAAATGCAAGACACATATTGTGATTCAGAAAATACTGATTTATACAAATTACAACCAAAACTATCAAAATTTAAAATGCAAGATTTTTGTGACACCTATCACACCACATATATTTGATACTGAACAGCTACATATACAGAGTATTCAGTTCAAATTACAAACTTAATTCAGTGTTCTCCCCAGAAATTTTGGATAGCATCACATTTGGCGTAAAAAAATTAATTGTATTTTTTTTCAATGTAATTTATCGTGTCGTGGCAACGCTTTATTTCCTTTATGTTATATACATTATTGTTTATTTACAAAATGTATTATAATGTTTGTATGCTATATAGGCCCTTATTTGGTAAATAAAATATTCTATTCCACCCTATTCTTTGTTTTTATATTGTTGAATTCATAAATGAGAATACAATTAAACTATAACCATGATAACAGTATTTTCAGTTTATGTTTTCTATATTCATTTATAGTTCCAGAATTATTTTTTTCCTCTTAGCCTAAATAAACATATATGTGTGGTTCCAGTTACCCTACCTATACCCAGCTAAATGAATGAATGGTTTATTATAGTGAAACCTGTATAGATACAATTGCACTAAATATGTAGGAAAAAAACATGGGTTCTTAATAAAAAATTTGAATAGAAAAAATTCTTTATCATGTCTTTGAAACATATTGGTTCATGGTCCCAGTAGTTTCTTTTTACAAAATGACATATTTTTAACAAAGTTATCTACAAGTAGTCTATTCTTATTATTAATGCTTAGTTTTCTCTTTATGTGTCATTGTTTTCTGTCTACTGTGCCATTTGTGCATATGTAGTTATTATTGTAAAATGCGGATTTTTGTCATATCTGGTCTGGTTCCGATCAGTAGTTTACACTAAAATATTAAATGGCCGCCGAAAGCAATGAAAAATACGAAACTAAACAATGTTTGACAAGAGATTGGCAATGAATGTTGCGTTTTTAATGCATTAAATGGATGAAACATATACACAAGCCAATTTTGATCACTTTCTAACGAAAGTACAAAACTTATTTAGCCCAAAATCAAAATTTTCACTCTCGATTTACAAAAAGTAAATTATAGGAAGAGAAAGAAAGTAATACTTATATATTAAAAGTCGTAAAAAGATAAGACTCAACCTCATTTTAAAAGAGAAAATTGTTTGTTTCTTTGAAATTTCATTTAGCAAACATATATTTCGATTTTTTTATGATTTTCTGATTACGTTTTCTCCTTGTTGAAATTTGTCGATTGCAAACCACGTGGTATTAATCATGTCAAAGTGACAGCTTGGGGTATTCGTATCCAAACATTTATCACCCAAAGGGCAATTAACACCTATTTAACCACTCTAAATTGCCTCTATTGTCCGACTTGAAGGGATTACAATTAATAGTGATATATTTTTTTTATGATCGTAAGTGGTAATTAGATGAAAGTTCAAAATTTAGGAACGAGAAAAATAACATCCTGAAAATAATTATAGCGTCGCGGTAATAATTATAGCGTCGCGGTAATTATTATAGCGTCACGGGAAGAAATATAGCGTCGCGGTACCATGACGCTAAAACGGCCTGGGGAGAACACTGTTAATTACAAAGTTTAACAGTGAAACATTCAGAAGTGTCACATTCATAGAAGGGAAGTAACCCATCTCTCTTTAAATGTTGGACTACATGCCAAAATATGCATATATATATCACTGATATTGATACAAATTTTTGGTAATAACTTCTATATGATGATTTATGATAAAAAAAATCATTGATTAATTGAATTATTATATGAACAGTAAAATTGAACAACCAACTAGCCACCAGACTTCCATTTCAGCTCAGCAATGTTGCTCCTAATTGCTGATTATGCATTTTTGTATTTATCAAATACAATTATACAATATTTTGTTCTGTTTAAGTCAAGAGAACAAAACCAATTAAATATCCAATTCCCTTTCAGAGATCCAAAAGACCTAGTTCGTCCCAGAATTCCTTTGGTTTCCTGTTTAGAATGTTTTGCTGCCTCAGAAACCATAGGAGATTTTTACAGTTCAGCAATAAAAGGGAAATCTGTAGCAAGCAAGTAAGTAATATTATATGGCAGTAGGAATTTAAACTTAATAAATTGGCAAATTGGGATTAATTACATTTCTATGTAAAGGTTTTGACAAATTCTGTTTATTAGCACTTAAATGTGAGGTTCACATAATTCCATAAAACTAATTATGTTCTAATTCACTTGTTCAAACGAACATAAAGTATTTATGTGCACATCGCTACTTATTTTCTAAAACCTTCTTCAAACCCGAACTGTATACTAAATCATTTTGTAATAAAATGAAGAAACACATTTCTGATTTTGTCCAGCACGGTGACCATGTCCATTTTATTAAACATTTATTTATACAAACTAATAAATCATCATTAATTTTCATTGTCCACCAAAACATTGGATTCACTGAGTGCAAATGCGTAACGTCCACTAAATAAAAAAAATCATGGTACACTGGCCTTACAGAATATCTAAAAATAAACAAATATCATAATTAATACACAATCATCCAATTGATCTCTGAACTACATAACAATTCTACACTACTGTAAATATGTCTACACTGTAGTAGTAATCAACGTAGTGGTCACCGCCTAACCTTGATAACTGAAAAACGTGCTCCTTTACTTATATACTACCCGCGAAATCTAAACCTGTTCTAACAATATGTACTACGCTTCTAAAAATAACTACGCGTAGAGCACATAAATATATTGAATGATGAAAAAATAAAAGTGAAATGATATTTTCTGATTGACCTTATCTTTTTTTACCTGAATATCGTTGTACTTAATGATGAATATAAACACCAAGAGAAGCATGATATACATGTACAAATTAAAAAAGGGGAGATAAATAAGAAGATGAAAATGTGATTTTTCGATTTCTTATTATTCATGCAGAAACATTAAACCTATAGTTCATACGATTTTATAATAAACAATAAGATATGTTGTACTCATTGGGCTGAAGTTTTTAAATATTTTATTCCAGGAGAAATAGATTTTCTACTTTCCCAGACTTCTTAATGGTACAGTTAAAGAAATTTACAATTGGAGATGATTGGGTCCCTAGAAAACTAGGTATGTATTGATTGTAAAAAAAATATGATAATAAATGTTCAACACAATAATAAGGAAACATAAAACAATATTATAATTTCTTTAAAAAAAGACATTTCATCTGAAGGACTTCTGAAGATATATAAAGAAGAAGATGTGGTATGATTGCCAATGAGACAACTATCCACAAAAGACCAAAATGACATAGACATTTACAACTATAGGTCACTGTACGGCCTTCAACAATGAGCAAAGCCCATACCGCATAGTCAGCTATAAAAGGCCCCGATAAGACAATGTCAAACAATTCAAAAAGGAAACAAACGGCCTTATTTATGTATAAAAAATGAACGAAAAACAAATATGTAACACATAAACAAATGACAACCACTGAATTACAGGCTCCTGACTTTCTGAAGGACTATTAGTCCTTGAGGGTATCATCAGATCCATGTTCAATACTTTCCTACTGATTTATAACAAACCTTTTTTTTTAATTGTCTACTTATGAGTTAAAAAATATGAAAATACTATGGCTTAATCATCCTCAGACAGAGTAGATCTTGAAAAGATTTGGCTGTTAATTTTAGATCCTTTTTGGTCATAAAATGTTCAATTGTTTCGGTAAATATTTGGCTTTGAGTGTTCTTGATGAATGTTAATTCAGAAAGTGCATTAGACACATAATAATTGAAATATATTTGATTTTTATAACAGATGTTTCAGTAGATGTTCCCGATGACCTTGACCTTACACCTTTACGAGGGTTAGGAAAACAACCTGGCGAGGAAGATTTGCCTGGTGAACAACAAGAAGCACAAGGTTTGATGGAAATCTATTTAGTTGTTTTTTTTGTTTTATGTCGTCATTCCACTTACATATACTGTTCTTTTTAATATTTGTCACACAAACTGTTTTTAGCCTGTCTTCATTTTTTAGGCCAAAATTCTTACTAGATAAGCCAAAAACTGTTAAAAGCAAAATGAAAAGCAAAACAAGATCTACAATAGTCATGATAATTGAAACTGTCAGTGGACTCCATATGGAAATTATTGTTTTTGAAGTACAATTTTTACCTTTTTATGTTTGGGCAAAAGTATATTAGATAGAAACTGTCAAAAACATTACTGTTAAGCAAGACAAGATCTAAAAATAGGTCTTCAAAGCTGATATGTTCAGTCCACTTCATATTAAAGTAGTTTTTGCCCCTGAATGTAGATTTTTATGCCCCACCTACAATAGTAGAGGGGCATTATGTTTTCTGGTCTGTGGCTCCGTTCGCTCATCTATGGTTACGTTCGTCCGTCTGTGCGTCCGTTCGTTCAGGTTAAAGTTTTTGGTCAAGGTATTTTTTTATGAAGCTTTGACTTCAATTTCAAGGTCCACTGAACATAGAAAATGAAAGTGGAAGTTTCAGGTTAAAGTTTTTGGTCAAGGTAGTTTTTGATGAAATTGAAGTCCAATCAACTTGAAACAACTTAGTACACATGTTCCCTATAGTATAATCTTTCTAATTTTAATGCCAAATTAGATTATTACCCAATTTCACGGTCTATGGAACATGCAAAAGGATAGTGCGAGTGGGGCATCCGTGTTCTTTGGACACATTTTTTGTTTTTCTTCATTTTTAGCTCACCTGGCCCTGAAATTTTCAGATGAATCGGACAACCCGTTGTTGGGTTGCTGCCCCTGAATTGGTAATTTTAGGGAAATTTTGTCCATTTTCACTTATTATCTTGAATATAATAATAGATAGTGATAAACTGTAAACAGCAATAATGTTCAGCAAAGTAAGATCTACAAATAAGTCAACATAACCAAAATGGTCAGTTGACCCCTTTAGGAGTTATTGCCCTTTATAGACAATTTTTAACCATTTTTCGTTAATCTTAGTAATCTTTTACAAAAATCTTCTCCTCTGAAACTACTGGGCCAAATAAAACCAAACTTGGCCACAATCATCATTGGGGTACCTAGTTTAAAAAATGTGTGGCGTGACCCATCCAAACAACCAAGATGGCTGCCATGGCTAAAAATAGAACATAGGGGTAAAATGCAGTTTTTTGCTTATAACTCAAAAACCCAACCTTTTAGAGCAAATCTGACAAGTGGTAAAATTGTTTATCTAGGCAAGATCTAACTACCCTGAAATTTACAGATGAATCTGACACCCTGTTGTTGGGTTGCTGCCCCTGAATTGGTAATTTTGAGGAAATTTTGCTGTTTTTGGTTATTATCTTGAAAATTATTATAGATGGAGATAAACTGTAAACAGCAATAATGTTAAGCAAAGTAAGATCTACAAATAAGTCAACATAACCAAAATGGTCAGTTGACCTCTTTAGGAGTTATTGCCCTTTATAGTCAATTTTTAACCATTTATCGTTAATCTTAGTAATCTTTTACAAAAATCTTCTCCTCTGAAACTACCAGGCCAAAATAATCCAAACTTGACCACAATCATCTTGGGGGTATCTAGTTTAAAAAATGTGTGGCGTGACCTGGTCAATCAACCAAGATGGCTGCCATGGCTAAAAATAGAACATAGGGGTAAAATGCAGTTTTTGGCTTATAACTCAAAACCAAATCATTTAGACCAAATCTGACAAGTAGTAAAATTGTTTATCTAGGCAAGATCTAACTGCCCTGAAATTTTCAGATGAATCCGGCAACCCGTTGTTGGGTTGCTGCCCCTGAATTGGTAATTTTAGGGAAATTTTGCTATTTTTGGTTATTATCTTGAATATTATTATAGATAGAGATAAACTGTAAACAGCAATAATGTTCAGCAAAGTAAGATCTACAAATAAATCAACATGACCAATATGGTCAGTTGACCCCTTAAGGAGTAATTGCCCTTTATAGTCAATTTTTAACAATTTTCATGAAATTTGTAAATTTTTACTAACATTTTCCACTGAAACTACTGGGCCAAGTTCAATATAGATGGAAATAATTGTAAGCAGCAAGAATGTTCAGTAAAATAAGATGTACAAACACTTCACCATCACAAAAACATAATTTTGTCATGAATCCATCTGTGTCCTTTGTTTAATATTCACATAGACCAAGGTGAGCGACACAGGCTCTTTAGAGCCTCTAGTTTTGTGAGCCTGGCACAAAATATATCAAAATGAGTGAGCTAAACAGATGAAATGTTCAGCAATACAAGATCAGCGAAAATTGGATTTTAGTCTTAAATGATATAATTCTAGCTAAAAATTAGACTATGAGATTTGCAAGAATGGTGTCAAAATTTCGTTAAACTTTTTCATAGCACTTCTTTATTTCAGAAGTAAGAATTGACGAGACAACAGTACAACAATTAGCTGACATGGGTTTCAATGTAGAAGGTTGTAAAAAGGCTGTGTTTAATACAAACAACAGTGGAGTAGAATCTGCCATGAACTGGGTGATGGAACATATGGAAGATCATGGTCAGTACTTTGTCAATGTTGTGTTGTGTATATGTTCCGGACCATATGAGTATTTGGACCATACGCGTATGGTCATGGCCATATGGGTATATACTCATATGGTCGGGGTAATTAACATGTACATAAATGCTTACCTCTTTATATAACCGTTTTAGTTGTTACGTCATTAAAAAGACACTACCAAAGGTCATTTTTTCATTAAAATTAGTAATAACAAAAACAAAAAATAAAATAAGCAGTTTCACACAGTAAATTTCATCACTAGTCAAAATTATAGTAAACACATTTTTTTTCATTACCGATATGATATTACGAGTGAATGGGAAATTGTCGACCTGGGAAGTTAACTTCCAAAAATATTTTAATAAGCTGTTTTACTATAAGCTGACGTAAAAGTCAACAGGATGGAGAGTCTAATAAATTGCTTACTTTTGAAACCTAATATAACTAGCATAATATAACTAGCATTAGCAGTGCAATATTCATAATTTTTTATACTTATACGTGGTTTTTTTTAAATGAATGACGTCACCGGCAAGGACACTAGTTTATTATTTCAAGCTGTTGTCTAGTGATATGATGTACTTCAGTCATTTTACGATATTGGAGCGATATTGGAGATCTAGAGGGTTTTCACCGTAGACACATCGGAATGACCCGGGACCAAGGAAAGTTATACCATGTTGACGTTAGTGTCACCCTACGCATAATAATGCGAGAAAACTAGCTTTGCCACCAATATTTAATGTTATTTGAATTGTAAATAATACAATTGCATGTAGCAATCATTGTTATTTTATACAGTTTTCTCACGCATATTATTGAAAAAATACCTATATGGTCCAAATACTCATATGGTCCGGCCCGTTTATAACCAAATGAGTATATACTCATATGGTCCGACCATACGCGTACGGTCGAACCATACGCGTATGGTCGGACCATATGAGTATACGCATATGGTCATGACCATACGCGTATGGTCCAAATACTCATATGGTCCGGAACATATATATATAAAAAAGAAGATGTGATATGATTGCCAATGAGAACTGAGTAGAATCTGCCATAAACTGGGCGATTGCCAATGAGACTACTCTCCACAAGAGACCAAATGACACAAAAATTTACAACTGTAGGTCACTGTACAGCCTTCAACATTGAAGAAAGCCCATACAGCATGGTCAGCTATAAAATGACCTGAAATGATAATAGAATGAGACTTCTAACAGAGTTCGCAAAATCTTTTTTCCCCTGGTGGTCCTTGAAAAAAATCTGCTGGTCCTCACTATTAATCTATTGAAAAATACTAAAATTGTGTCAGTCCTATGCAATATTTTGGTGGTGAAATCCTGAGGACTGACACTTTTCACAAACTCTGACTCTAAAG
This sequence comes from Mytilus galloprovincialis, assembly GCF_965363235.1. Classification (NCBI taxonomy): domain Eukaryota; kingdom Metazoa; phylum Mollusca; class Bivalvia; order Mytilida; family Mytilidae; genus Mytilus; species Mytilus galloprovincialis. The sequence goes on along the minus strand of NC_134850.1, from coordinate 61,200,578 downwards.
ATCACGTTAGAAATATATTGATGAATCACAGTAAAATTTTAACCAATTTAACACTAATGGTAGCAGAAAAATGACCGTTTGACACCTGACAGTAAAGGGCGTTCCTACTCTCCTGAAAGATAAAGAAGTGAGACATAGCAAAAAAGAAATGGAAGATATCAAGGGACATTCATGGCATTCAAAACTGATAAGTTGAAGAGAAATTTAAGATTTAAAATACAACTTGATGAAAATGCAAATATAAACATGATAAAAAAGAAGATGTGGTATGATTGCCAATGAGACAACTATCCACAAAAGACCAAAAGGACACAAACATTAACAACTATAGGTCACCATACAGCCTTCAACAATGAGCAAAGCCCATACCGCATAGTCAGCTATAAAAGGCCCCGATAAGACAATGTAAAACAATTCAAACAAGAAAACTAAAATAGTATACTAAGCACAATATACAAGCATGGACCTCACCAATACAAGGGGTGATAACAGGGGCTGTGGAAATGTAACAGATCCTGCTCCACATGTGGCACACATCTTGTAACAATCTCTCAGTTGTTAGCAACATTGGCAGTGCCAACAATTTTATGAATTACAAATAGGTTTCACTGTCAAGAACTAATTTCTGTGTAAACAGTTTATTTCTGTTCTTTGTGTACCATTAAAGTATAACAATTCATATTAAACAATGTTAAACCTGATAATTTAGTTTGTCTGTTAAGTCTGTGTATCTTGTTGACATAATATAGATGAACAGATTAATGAATCAAATTTAAACAGGCCAGCATTAAGAAAAAAATAATAATTCCGCGAGGAATAATCAGGGAGGAAAGTTGGGTTCCAGTTAGAATTGCACAGGAAATGAAAATAGATTTGACAGTCACACATAGTGCATGAAACTTTCAATACACTTCAGTAATAGTTGGGCTTATAATATATACATACTAGATAATAATAACTGAGATTATTATTTTTTCAGATTTCTCCTCGCCATTCAGGTTACCAGGACAACAGAACAAGAAAGACTCGTTTACACCCAATGAAGAGTCATTAGTGATGATAATGTCTATGGGGTTCAGTAGAGAACAAGCAATCAAAGCTTTGAAAGCTACAGTAAGTATACTTTGTAAGATTTCTTAATGTCAGTATAGTTGCTTATAGTTGAGCTGATCTATTGGTTCATAGTGAAAACATTTTCAAAATGGGAAAGCACTGCCCTAAAGCAAAAAAACAGTCACTGATTAGGATTTGATAAGACATTATTATGTCTGAATTAGCACAGATCTTTCTATAAGATGGAAAATATCTATCTAATTTGACCTATTGTATTTTTAACTTATTTTTTTCCTCTGCAATAACATGAAATAAGGTGAAGCAAGAGACCAAAGTATTTGAAAATCAAAAACCTTACACAAACTTTAAAGAGCACTTAGAAGCCAAAAAGAATTAAAAGAAAAGCAAAATTTGGCAAGGCAACATTTGATCAGCTTGAAATTATTCCCATTATTTTTAACAAACCAATTTCAATAACACAATATCCTTATGTCATACCAGTATAAAGTGTGTTGCAAGATATTGTGTAAACTTACTTGATGATAGCATAGATCTGGTATTGTTAAAGTATGTAAAGTTATGCAGGAAAAAACTGTATTGTAAATGTTTATTATTTTATCTTTTGTTTTAGGATGGAAATGTAGAGAGAGCAGTTGATTGGATATTTAGTCATGCTGATCAGCTGGATACCATGGAAACAGAGGAATCAACACCACAAGAAACTCCTAATGTTAGGGATGGAAATGGAAGTAAGAGATCATCAGAGTTTAGAATACTTATATCTTCAATAAGAACTTATTTTACTTGTAAATTATATATATATACATGTTGAAACATTGCCTTTACTCTTTTATTGAAATATTTTACACTAAAATTGAGAATGGAAATGGGGAATGTGTGAAAGAGACAACGACCCGACCATTGAAAAAACAACAACAGCAGAAGGTCACCAACTAGGTTTTTTTTATACAATTTTTTATTTAATATGGAAAAAAAAAAAAAAGTGCCATTATAATCATCTACTAGGTACAATTCTGAAACGACACGCCTGCTTCTTTCACTTTGTAAACAACACCGTGATAAAATTCTAGATGTATCTATACTTAGCGCAGACTCAGAGATATACATAAAAAATGGATGTTACAATATACCCCCAATTAAATCCACATGAATCAGAACCTATTTGCAAACACTAGGCTGATTTTATTGTTTTAAAAATTGCAGTTGATAAAAAAAGTACATGACTTTTTTTCTTATTCGTATGCATTACAAAAAGAATTTAAAACAGAAATATTCAAAATCAAAATCAAATTCTGTGAAAGTCCTTTGATGATTTTGGCGGATTTAAGTCATTTCAAAACATGAGGTCATACAAATAAAAACGCTACAACTGAAGAGTTTTCAGTGATGCAAACCATCAAATTGATATAATATTATATTAATAATAATTCATGAAAGCCATGGATTTGTTGTAAATTTGCAAAAAGTTCAGACAGAAAGGTGTAATTGACCCATACAGAACTTGCACGGAAAATAAATTTAACCACCATTGAATGAAACAGTCAAATGAAAACTGGCATTTATTTTATTTTTCAGTAAAACCAAAAATCCTCTTGACTAACAAAATGTTTTCTAAGTGGCAATTTGAAGTAGTTTAACCTTATAGTGTTTTTGTTATATTTTTCTATGTTCACAATATTTATCTATTTTTAGAATATAAACTTGTTGCCTTCATCAGCCATATGGGAACATCATCACTAGTTGGCCATTATGTGTGTCATATTATAAAAGATGGACGCTGGGTGATATTTAATGACGAAAAAGTAGCGGTGTCAGAACATCCTCCCAAAGACCTGGCTTATTTATATCTATATCAACGAGTATAAGAAAACATTGATAAGAAAAAATCCATTGATTAGTGCTTTATGACTGTAATTATTGTCTAAAACATTCTTATTGTACAACAGATGTTTTATGTATGCAAAATAAAATTTTGCAATTAGAGAAATTGTTACAGCATATTTAGTCTCTTTATGAATCTCAGCTGAATTGGACAAACTAAAATTCAATTCACAATTCATGCATTTATTATGGTGAATGAAGCATCTGAATAAAAAAACAGTAGAATTTTTAAAGTTATGTTCATGCTTTTTAAAAAAAAAATCAAATAAAAAGGAAGGGTCACAAAGCTTTCTTTAAGCTACAGGTTGTGCAAAATTAATACATTTTGTAAACATTATACATAGGAAGACTCGAGATAATTTTATAATTGAATAAAAACAATTGGTACTACAATGTACTTATAGAAAATAAATAATAAATGGGTTCACTTAATTTTTTTACTTACTTCAAAACAATATAGGTAAATTATCTTTATATTCCTTTTTAAAAGTTAGGTTATCTGATTCATTGCCCCCTAACAAGTCAAAATTAAAGGAAAAAAATGATTTAAGCAAAAAATGTTAATTTTTAATGAAAACAGTTGCAAAAATGAGATATAAAACAAAATGTCCTATATCATGTTTATAAGACAATAATTCTAAACATACATAAATTTGCATATTTCATAAGATCTAGTCCAATTGTGTTTAGGTATTATGCCACCCAAGATGGCAATATACATCTGATCTACAAGTTATAGAATGAATTATTGATTTCATATAACTGCACCAACATTTTTATGTCACTGTACTGCCTTTAACAAAGAATAAAGCCGAGAACCATATGGCAATCTACTGAAAGCTCTTGCATGACCACATGTTAAACATGTAATTTTTTTTATGAGAAACCAATATAGCAAATGGAAATTAAGGTTGTACCTAACACTACAGGGAGATAACTCTGTAAAGTCAGCTCAATGTTTTAATTACGTTGTGTTGTAAAAGGAATATTACGCTTCTCAAAGATCAAAATTGGGGTTTGTCAAACTGCTATATAACCAGTGTAATTTTTCTGACAAAACAGTTAGTTCAAAATTTTTGAAATTTTTATATATTTGTTAAAGGGTCAAAGTAAATACTTTGACAAAATATTATGAAAATTAAACGAGCCAAATTAATTTTAGTGAAAGTGTTTGGTACCACCTTAAGGACAGCATTGACACTTAAAGGTTACAAATGGAATCTCAATAGGATGCACACTGATCCTTTCTTAATCAGATACCTTTCACAATCATTTACTCTTGGTGAGGAAATACTGATTATGATAACAGACATAAAAGAATTTATTTCACAGCAATAAGTATATCATATTGAAAGCCAAGTGAGATATGTCTCCTCCCACTATATGATTGATGTACCCAATCTATTTGCAAAGCCATATGCATTGTCTTTGTATAATTATTTGCTTGGTTCATAGCAGTCTGACTAGATTGTATAGTTCACAATGCTATTATTCAACTTACCACCCGTTATATACTTCCTAACACCTTCAATAATATTTAATGCAAGGAAACTTTTTAGCAATATTACTAGTTACATATTTTGCATTTCTTTTTATATTCCCTTGATGGAAACTAATCACTGATAACTTCTAAATTTTCATTCATACTCAAGCATTTCAGTGATTTTTTTTTTTATCATTTTTCTACAAGAGTTGTTTTGATAGGTCTCTACTAATTATCTACAATCACATATGCTCTACACATGCAGAACTTGCACACCTCGGCTACAGTCTCATTCCCTCTGTGGACATCCCTCCCTCCATACTAGTATTCCTCAACTGGTGCATTGTCAGGCTGGTAGGTTCTTCCTCAATGAAGGTGACAAACTGTCTTGGTCTGGCAGGCACAAACATTCTATTTTATATATTGAGTGTTTCTGATAAGCCAAAATTGATTCGAATTTGACATCAATACCAGTAGGACAACCGGATGTGCCTTTACGGCCAAAATGTGATTCGGCGGCGCTCAGTAGTACTACGCCGAAAATTGGACTATTTTACGTCGGCCGACGTCAACTGAAAAATGGCGCGCTTTTGTATTTTTTTTAAATTCGTTTGCGGCAAAGTGCGGACGATAAATACTGTCGATTTTAAGCATATCTACATGAGAAAAATATATGAGTTTACATATTATTTTCATTTTTGATCATTGAAACATAAGGAAATCTTATTTTTTTACATCTGAACATAGAATTTCGGATTTTGATTTTCTGCACTATAGGATTAAATGGCTATATCAAAAATGGGAACAAAAAAATACCTATCCTTCGATTTGCTAAAAATTTTTACAACCTATTCTCGCGAGTTTTTGGCATCGAAATTCGTAAAGAACAGAGGTGTCCAAGCCAGGGCAAAAAATTGTTCCCATTTTAAAGTAGGGGTCTCAATCTTTTATAGGTTTTTCCTTGCATGGTCGGTAGATTTGAAAATTGGAAGAGTTTCTGTTTTTAAAGTAAATATTTATTCAAATATCATGAAAAGGTGAATCATTAGGTATAAAATCACTTTAAATATAGCAGTTTGTGTCACTGAATTGTAAAATTATAGATTTTTTTCGTAATTGAAGAAGGCGCCATTTTTGGCTATTTTACCATTACGTCTATTGATATGCTAAAATTATGAGGTGTTTCTAAAAAATCTCCGACTCAATTTTTTTAAAACTTTCATATGCTAATCTTTGGTACAAAATGTATGTGTTTTGAAAAAATTAGGCATTTCTATCGAGTAAAAATGGAGAATGGTCAGCTTTACTTTGTATGTCCCCACTATGGGGGCCCTGTTCCTCCCTTTACCTTGTTTCTGAAGAACACGATAGTAATTCATCTTTCGAAAAAATTATCCACTAAAAATAGTTGAAACATATCAAATATATGTTAAGACATCAATAAATTTTACTGCATGTGATTTTTTAAGCAGAATTGCCGGAATCGACCTCAACCGAAGTTGTGTCAGTATATAGATAAACGTTGTCAATTTCCGGCGCCGAAAATGCCAACGTAAAATGTCATTAAAAGTTGGATTCTTTTCTTCTTTGTAGCAATTTTGTTAATCTAAATGCAAGGAAGGCATGCAATATGGTGAATCCATAACAGCGTTATACCATACTTGGTACCCTAGAGTGTTAGGCTTACACATCATGGGACCCCGACTGATTTGTTGAAATCATGATCGTACTTTAACTAAAAGTTTACAAAGTAACTTATAAAAAAAACAAGATTCATTCCGTGAATATTGCTATCTGCCGCTGAGTTTTTAATGAACATTTAAGGCAGCAACCATTTGATTTTCTGGGGGGGGGGGGGAAGGGGGGCTATGGTTTTTTTTCTGTACAAACTTTATTTTTCGCGACAAGAACATAGTTTACCGAAATGACAGCTTAAAATACAGGTTGATGTGATCATTAAGCTTTTCATTTCATCAATGGAAGGTTTACATAATGAAACTTTGGTCATAAGGACAAGTAAATAAAATATATCTCAAGAAAATAGACAGGGGATTCAACAAGAACAATACAATAATAGGCAACAGGCTACATGCACCAAATTAGTCGTCGTCCATCGTCTGTCGTCGTAAACTATTACAAGAATCTTCTCCTCTGAAACTACTGGGCCAAATACTTCCAAACTTTAACTTAATGTTCCTTAGGGTATCTAGTTTATAAATTGTATCGAAGTTTTGATCTATCAACAAACATGGTCGCCATTGCTAAAAATAGAACATAGGGGTCAAATGCAGTTTTTGGCTTATAACTCAAAAACCAAAGCATTTAGAGCAAATCTGATATGGGGTAATATTGTTTATCAGGTCAAGATCTATCTGCCCTGAAATTTGCAGATGAATCAGACAACCCGTTGTTGGGTTGCTGCCCCTGAATTTGTAATTTTAAGGAAATTTTGCTGTTTTTGGTTATTATCTTGAATATTATTATAGATAGAGATAAACTGTAAACAGCAATAATGTTCAGCAAAATAAGATTTACAAATAAGTCAACATGACCGAAATAGTCAGTTGACCCCTTTAGGAGTTATTGCCCTTTATAGTCAATTTTTAACCATTTTTCGTAAATCTTAGTAATCTTTTACAAAAATCTTCTTCTCTGAAACTACTAGGCCAAATACTTCTAAACTTTAACTGAATGTTCCTTAGGGTATCTAAGTTTATAAATTGTATCCGAAGTTATGATCAATCAACAAACATGGTCGCCATTGCTAAAAATAGAACATAGGGGTCAAATGCAGTTTTTGGCTTATAACTCAAAAACCAAAGCATTTAGAGCAAATCGGATATGGGGTAATATTGTTTATTAGGTCAAGATCTATCTGCCCTGAAATTTGCAGATGAATAAGACAACCCGTTGTTGGGTTGTTGCCTCTGAATTGGTAATTTTAAAGAAATTTTGCTGTTTTTGGTTATTATCTTGAATATTATTATAGATAGAGATAAACTGTAAACAGCAATAATGTTCAGCAAAATAAGATTTACAAATAAGTCAACATGACCGAAATGGTCAGTTGACCCCTTTAGGAGTTATTGCCCTTTATAGTCAATTTTTAACCATTTTTCGTAAATCTTAGTAATCTTTTACAAAAATCTTCTCCTCTGAAACTACTGGGCCAAATACTTCTAAACTTTAACTGAATGTTCCTAAGGGTATCTAGTTTATAAATTGTATCCGGCGTTTTGATCTAGCAACACACATGGTCGCCATTGCTAAAAATAGAACATAGGGTCAAATGCAGTTTTTGGCTTATAACTCAAAAACCAAAGCATTTAGAGCAAATCTGACATGGGTATCATTGTTTATAAGGTCAAGATCTATCTGCCCTGAAATGTTTAGATGAATCAGACAACCTGTTGTTGGGTTGCTGCCCCTGAATTGATAATTTTACGGAAATTTTGCTGTTTTTGTTTATTATCTTGAATATTATTATAGATAGAGATAAACTGTAAACAGCAATAATGTTCAGCAAAGTAACTTCAAATAAGTCAATTTGACCAAAATTGTCAATTGACCCCTTAAGGAGTTATTGCCCTTTAAAGACTTTTTTCACAATTTGTTCATCATGCTGACTTACTTTAAAAAATCTTCTCCTTTGAAACTGCTGTATCAATTTCAGCCAAACTTAGGCTAAATGAGTTTCAGAATATCTAGTATAAATTTTATATTTTATTTCCTTGTATGTCAAGAAACATAGCTCCTATGGCTAAAATAGGACATAGGAGAAAATGATTATTTTTTTTGGCTTTTGAAGAAAATAGGACGATCCAAAAGAACATTTAAATAAATTGAAAAGCCAAAATAATCATTGATGAGAGATTTAACCAAAAGAATTAAGGTGAGCGATTCAGGCTCTTGAGAGCCTCTTGTTTTTATTGGTATGTGTAAATATTTAGGCTTGCTATTGACTAAATTTTCAGACTACTACGTTAAAGATCGTTAAAGGCCAAAGCAGTAGCAAAATTGACCAGTAGAGACTTGGAATTGTTAATTGTATACATTATTTTTCTTCAAAACTATACAAAAAACAGGGTCATGAAACATTTCACGGGAGTTTTAAATGCACACATAATATTACCATAGCTATTTAAATATGCTGGAAAACACAATTTGTTAGCTGATGGTCAAACATCTTTAGATGTGAGACAAGGGGTTGAATGATAGACCAGCATATAATAAAATATAGAATTTTTAAAAGGTCAAGTAGAAAGTGTTATGCTAGAATTGAGACTTGGAGCTTTAGACTAATAAAGGTGGTATAAACTTTGGTTTCTATGTTTGTTGGTGTTTTGGGTTTTTTTTTGCAGTTCGGTTGTTTTGGTTTTCTGTTTTCCTCTGATATTTGATGTGTTTTCCTTGGTTTAAGTTTGTAATCCGGATTTGTTATGGCTTTATCGATTTTAGACTATTGAATAGTAGTATTCTACGGTTGCCTTTATAATTATGAGCAATTATTGTAATTCTGAGTTATAGTTATAATATCAAACAAATCGAGGAAGATATTTTGATAAGCCCGACTTGTGTAGAAGTGTTGTTGCATATGCAGATTGCGGTATATTGAGGACTTGCAAAAGCACTTATGTGTTTAATAATTAACAATATATTTATCAAATACATTTCAGTTCAATAACTATTTTTAAACAATTTGTAAGATTTACTTGTGGGGTAGCTTCCCTACTAATAGAAAATGGAAGTTGTGAAAAAACAAGTTCATGAAGAGTTATGAGACACCTGTAGTTCTGTTATTGAAGATGAACTCCTGTAGATTGAACACATATCATGATGCATAAAGCTGTTTATCCTAATAAACTTAATAACTTCCGTCAGAAAGTGAAAATGTTATACTTTTATTTAATAATGAGAATTTTGCTATAATTATAATTGTAATACTAAGTAGCCGAAATCTGCAACAACACTTTATTGAGATAAAACAGAATTATATTTCACTAGTTTTTATAGAAAGAAATATTTGACATTCATGTAGTATAGATGGTCATTGTAAATTTGAAATGTTAATGTGTTAACAAATTCGTATGAATATATTGTTATCTTAAGAAACCTTCATAAAATTTTTAAATAAACTCATCATAGATACCACGATCGAAACTATGTATTTACACAAGACGCACGTTTTGTACACAAAAGACTCATGAGTGACGTACGCTCGAATAACAAAAAGTTAAAATAAAATACGCAGTTGAAGAGTTGTGAATTTTTATATAAAATTATGTTTGTTTGTTGTGACACTATAATTAAATGTTGAATCTAAATCTATATCACCTCAGTCAGAGATGATTGTTTTTTTAACTCCCATATGCCATTATTTTGCGAGAGGAATAATTACAACAACAGGGTACTATTAGTATGTGTAAATATTATGCCATTGGAAGTGGTAAATATGTCTTGTTGACACACATTTAAATCTAATCAAAATATACCAATGTCATAATTGATTCCATAGACAACAACAAAAAACGAGTGATTAAATGATATTTCAAATAATAAGACTTCCAATATAGAGTACCATTATATACGTATTTAAGCTCTGTACTTGATCTGATCAATTAAGATTGGTTCCAGAGCTATTAAAACACAAATAAAATCATGACTAGTATTGCCAATTAAAGTTTCTGTTATGCTATACCTTGTGGAGGAATGCTTTATTTTCTAAAACAAATAATTGTATAACTCGATTTAATTATTGTACTTATTGAGTTATATTTGTTTTCTGTCCAATATAATTAAACTTAAAGAAAATATTTATTCTCAACGCTTAGCACAAAGTGACCACGATATATATTTATGTATTGGATTATTTTATTATTTAAATCCATTTGACCTTCAGAATTGTGATGGAGTATTTGCTTTCGATTGTGATGAATATAGTGTTTCAGACAAGCAGCAAGTTCATTATTCAAATAATGTCAGCATTTTGATTGGTCAGTTACGATTTTAATTACCGCCTCTGTTTGACAAAAGCATCAATTACATGTAATATCAGATGCTCATTCATTCCGAGTACATACAGTACCGTGTTATTTAAAAAACCGTGGTTAAACTTTCAATCTAGATTTGGCTTTTTATTCAATGTCTTCATCACATGTATATTAGCCGGAGGGTCAACAATTGCAGATGTTGTTCCCTGCTACATGTATGTAACAATTGAAGATTGCTACAATTGACTGATTGATTTTTGCCATACATAATAATAATTGACATGTTAAATTTCGAATCTGGTATGATATCTTAATAGACTAATTTAGATTTGAAAATATATAAAACACAATGGAGATATCATATAGATAATTAGAATTGCAATTTTGTGTGCCGATGTAGGATTGTGATCTAACATTCGAATCTACAGATTTTGGTTTGATATTATAAAATCGGACGACTAACTTCCTACACACAATAACAATGTTACTTTTACTATTACTGTTTTTATTTTCACAAAACTTTAGTGACTCATCTATTGCAACCATTAATGGAATTGACCAACAGTTCAGATTTGTACAGGGTACGTCTGCTAACATTGAAATAGCTAAGTTTTTAGAAGCTGGTTTAATTCAGAATATAACTGTTAGATCAAGGATTGAGTGTTATTTTGAGTGTACATTAGCCAACGATTGTCTTTCCCTTGCATTCGAAAATGGTATATGTAGAACTTCTGAAACATATGAAACAATAGTGCCCATCCCCGGGGTACACTTCTTATTATACAGAAAGTGGTGTGATGTTCACAATGGATTTATATACATGCGGCATATCAACACCTGCTATAAAGTTGTACGGGAAACTATGGTGTGTGAGATGGCAATGAATACATGTTCACAATATGGCGCCAATCTAATTGAAATCAATAACAACAAGAAGCAAGCTTTCTTCGAAGAACAGATTTTCCGCGACGAGAATATGAACGGTACTTTCATTAGTGGCTTATTCTTAGGTACTCTTTGGTTAGAACCAGATGGGGACCTATTTCAATATACTAACTGGGACACATCTGATTTAGCTAATATTCAACCGAATAACTTTGGTAATCCTGATGAATGCATAGCAATGGAAGATGCCTTTGCGTACCTCTGGCATGATGTAAGCAATTACCATCAATTACAAGTTATCTGTGAAATGACAGAAATCTAAATCGCTGCAGTGATCGAATCTCAATTTGAATTATTGGCGAATGATAATGATTGTGTTTTGTTATTTTCTTCTGGAATAAAAGTGCAAAGGAAAGATAAAACATGATAATGACACCTCTTTTCTATATCAATATGAGGTGTGCTTTGTGTGAAAACTGCTTGCCCACACGGAACAGAAGACAGTACCCTCTGTTTCAACATGCTTTTATGAAGGAACACCGTAATGTCACATACATGTTAGGAAATTAAATAACCCTTAATCAACAACTTCCAAACCGCTGCCTTAGATCAATCTTCATCAGAAACGATCAAATCTAACATTTAAAAGGAATGGATCTATATATCGTTTTAACCTTAACAGCTAGTTATAATAGTCATGTTAACTAAAACCTCATTAGATTGAGACTTATAGTTTCATTCTCCGAAGGAGAGAAAGGAAAAATATACCGTCATAACTATTCGTTTGGATATTTCAGTTTGAAATTTGCGCTTCTCAAATAAAAAAGGAAAACTTCATTTTCTTCAATTTTTTTTCGAAAAAAATAACCCCTTCATAACGAATAGAGCTATTTAACCCGTTTGTTCTATAAAGTTATTCTTAACCTATAAAGGCCTCTAAGAAAATTCCGTTTATACGCTGAATGTGATTACAAAAATGTCATATGATCATTGAGAGCCGTATATATTTATGTATTAGCCAATAGAAATATATATATATGTTTATAAAAAAAAAAAAACATATACTATTTTTCTAATTTCGTTATAAATTACTAAAGTCGTACATAGACGCTTACAAAAGAACAAATTTGGGGTTCTAGTATGTTAGTTTTTTTAGCTAGAGATTGAAAACCTAGTATTTGTTTGGGTCCTATTGCCCCTTTTTCCAGCTAAATGTCGTCTCAGGGTATTGCAAGATTGTCGTACAGCTATTTCTATCGTATACACAACATCTACCATAATTATTATAATGTACGAATATAATGATGAACGATAAGTACACAGTCTTCACTTGACACGAATTGTATGCCCTTGCAATAGATTTCGCTTGCTGAACTATCCGTTATGATAATTTCACTTTATAAACAACAGTTTGTTGAGTAATTCTGAAAATTTACACTAAGGGTCATATGCAGTCTTAAAAAAATGAAGTATTACAAAATAAGGTTATTTTATCTTACGAGCAATAGTTAAGTATGTACAAAACAGTTATATTTTAGTATATCATTAATGTTCACAGAGATTTTAAAGTAGAAAGATAGCAAAATAAATAACTGTCTTTAAAAAATGAAGAGAATTGCATGTTTTCACACACATTTCATACGTAGGAAATATTGACTGCATGGGAATAACAATTGTCGACGTTAGCTCTGCCCATTTATCCAAAACAGGGCCCATTAAACAAGCATTATAAAGATTTAGCTAAGAATGCGTTTTCTTCGCATCTGTAAATAAACTCATCATAGATACCAGGACTAAATTTAGTATGTACGCCAGACGCGCGTTTCGTTTACAAAAGACTCATCAGTGACGCTCGAAACCATGTTCAACAGTATCAGACATATCTACATCAATACTTAACAACTAACTTCCTCTGGATATGAAATACCTGTCTAAAACCAGAAACGCAAAAGTAATGACAGTTGTATTCCATTCGTTGGTTATATTTGAGGTTTTTTTGCCATTTGAGAGGAACATATGGTTTGAACTTTCCTCAAAGTTCATTGTTTTTGTTATTTGAACTTTTGAAAGTGCTTTCAGCAAATTCACACGGTTTTGGAAAGCTAAATATGCATTTTATAAATCATTGAATATTGTTGTCTGAAAAGTATTATATTGTTTCAAGGGAAAAATATATTTACATAAGAAAATAAAAAAAAAGCAATAAAACCAGTTGACGTGCCTTTTTAAAGTTAGGAATATGGCAGTTGCTATCTATTTGTTTGATGTGCTTGAGATTTTGATTTCCCTATTTGATTAAGGCGAATTTCGGTATTTTTGTTATTTTACTTTTTTAAAGGGTTGTATACAAACACGCATTGATTACCAAAGAAAAAAATGTAACACTATATAAATAACATTTATCGCAAGCATGGTAAAAATGCAATGATAAATAGATTATGATCTGAACCACAGTTTTATCATAGTTACTATGTTTATCATTTACTATCATCGTTATTGTTGCTAATTGTGTTCTAAATTTCCATTTTGTATTCTACATATCTATAAATATCAATATTGTATTTAAAATGTAAAATGTTCTGTTTGGTTATCCATCTTTCACACTGTCGTACCGTCACTGTCGAATGATAATACCTTTTACATGATTGACGAATTTCATCAAATCTAAGATAATAATAGTTCCAAAAACAATTGAAATGAATACTATTGCCACTGTTCCTATAGCTACTGATGATATTCTGCTGTCATATACACTATTCACAGATCTATTGTATCCTGAAAAAAAGAATCAAAATATGCCAACAAATTCGTTTTTGAGAATTAAAAAAAAAAAAATTTTTTTATTGCATTATTGTTATACATTTATATTAATCCTATATTTCAACAGCAAAAAGCAAAATAAGTTTTTGTAGTAAAAAATAAAAAATCTATTCGAAAATCTCTATTAATATCCAACTATATGTTTTAATCGTCTGAGCCAACAAGTTTATTTGCTCAATGATGTAGATTGAAAGGTTTGCAATTATTTCGTCAACGTCAATCTATCGCACTACCAAGAAAGTCGCCCATCGCTTTTACAAAGATTAGTAATAACAACGCGTTATGTCTTTGTAACTATAAAAACATGACACAAATGTCCAGTGATAATTGGACAGCGGTATACTACTATTACCTTTATGTAAGACTAAACTAATCTTTAATTGTTTAAACATACTTACTTGATGTTAACTTTGGATTCACATATAAATCCTTCTTGAGTTCTTGTATTTTGATTTGGATATCCTTCATTTCTCCTGATGACGATGGAGTAATTATGGTTGTTTTTGACAACTCTGTCGTTTTAGGAACGACTGTTGTGTTACCTCCGTTCTGAACACAATCAGGTGATTGAACTAAACATGTGATCAGAATGTGTAAGTTAGACATTAGACCGTTGGTTTTCCTGTTTAAATGGTTTTACACTAGTAATTTTTGGGCCCTTTATAGGTTGTTGTTCGGTGTGAGCCAAGGCTCCGTGTTAAAGGCCGTACTTTAACCTATACTGGTTTACTTTTTAAATTGTTATTTGGTTGGAGAGTTGTCTCATTTACACTCACACCACATCTTCCTATATCTATTAGAGGCATGATTTTTATTATTAGTTGTTAATGGCTTTGAACTAGCTGTCAGATAACTGCGAGTACTCTCAGATCTGTTCATTTTATCTTTTTGTGTCGGGATGTATAAGTACCCGGCCGCGTCCACTTTTATTTTTTTTGTCTATCTGATGAGTTAAGCCTTTTTCAACTGATTTTTATAGTTCGTTCGTATGATGTACTGTTATACCACTGTCCCAGGTTAGGGGGAGTGTTGGGATCCTGCTAACATGTTTAACCCCGCCACATTAATTATGTATGTGTTTGTCTCAAGTCAGGAGGCTGTAATTAAGTGGTTGTCGTTTGTTTATATGTTACATATTTGTTTTTTCGTTCATTTTGTTTTACATAAATGAGGCCGTTAGTTTTCTCGCTTGAATTGTTTTACTTTGTCTTATCGGGGTCTTTTATAGCTGACTATAAGCAGTATGGGCTTTGCTCATTGTTGAAGGCCGTACGGTGACCTATAACTGTTAATGTTTGTGTCATTTTGGTCTTTTGTGGATAGTTGTCTCATTGGCAATCATACCACATCTTCTTTTTTATATTTAAATTATCAAACTATTTTTTTTTCATAACTTAACGTCATGTGTTTTGTTCATTGTCGAAGGCCACAAGGGGCCTAAAGTGGTTAATTTCTGTGACATATTGTCTGTTAAGGAAACTTGTCTCATTGATAATCCTACTACATCTTCTTATTTTCATATTAAAAGTTATACAATAATGATTACATTTTTATCTTTTCTTTGTTAAGCTGATTTAAATAAAATGGTATTGCCACTGCTGTTTTCTATATAATTTATTAGGTGATGTCATTGTTCGAATATCACAATTCAGATAACATAATGTTCATGTGTTTCGATGCAATGGTTTAATACAAAACTAAATATGGACGTTTTCCACGTCTTAGATTGTGGTTAACTATTTACTTCGTCTGCATGGTCTTTTAAGTATCGAACGTGACCTATCACCTAATATGACTCTTTTGCTGAGTTTGAATTCGCATCGTTTTAAGACAGGTCTCGGTATTTGTTAATTCAGGGTTCGTGTAATGCATATTGGATATTGTTTTGGTTCTTATATTTTGTAGTGGCGATTCTATTTTTTTATTTTCTATTTTCTATTCGTATGTAAAAGTAAAATAATCCCCCAGTTAATGTTTACGATTTTAGTTTGTAGCAACTCTGTGCACAGGATGTATTTGTTTTACACAGTTCGATTTTGGAAAAAGGCCGACATTGTTAGTTGCACTATTACTAACACAATATTCTATATCAATAGTCTGGTAATTGTAATATTATACATCAGATAAGTAAACCTAATTAAAAACCTAGCGGTTTGTTTAACATTGCCATAAAGCACAGACGTTTAACAGCCATAAAACCAGATTCAACCAACCATTTTGTTCTTAAATGTTCTGTTCCAAAGGGGAATATGGCAGTTGTTATCTAATTGTTCATTTCTGTGTATGTTTCATTGTCGTTTTTGTTTTGTTGCACTTCAGTGTTCCGTTGTTTCGTTCGTTGTTTTCCTTTTCATAGTTGATGTGTTTCCCACGGTTTTAATTTGTAATCCGGATTTGTTTTCTCTCAATTGATTTATGACTTTTGAACAGCCTTTCTTTAATACTTACATTTGATATATATTTCTAAATCATCAGCCAGCATATCATCTTTACCTGCAACTATATATTCACAAAACACTGATACTGCATTGTAGAATACAATTTATTGTTGTAAAAAAGCTAGCATCATTTATTTCTCTACTCTCTAGTGTAATTTAAGATGTGCATTTGATTTAATTAAAGTTGTCAAATTGCTTTTCTATGGTGCCCTGTGTTCTTTTATTTGGATTTTTGAAAGTTTACTCGAACAAAAAAGACGATATGGGTTGTTTAGTTTTAATTTTGTTCTACGATTTTACAAGATGCTTACACGAGTTACTGAAAAAACTTGATAATACATTAGATCAAAAGTTTACAATGATATAATTATATTATTTTTAAGAGAGTTAAAAACAAAAATATCTTGAATAAGAGAATCAGCAGGATTTTGTTGTTTTATCTATGTTAGCTTAGAATGGTCATGAGAACGCCAACCAATTATATATTTTTAGATACATTTGTATGTGTTTGGATATTTGTGCAAACATTTACACTGAACATATCAAAGTAATCTTCCTAATGTACATATTTTGTTAGGATCGATTCAGTGCGGATTCGAACTTTGCAACAAGAGAGATACATAAGCTATGTCATTTGTGGTGTTCTTATATTTCCAAAATGAACACTATCGAACGCTGTGTTAATTGTTTTTTTTTTTTTTTTTTTTTTAACAACATTATATATTTATTCATCAAATATGCTTGTTACATTGTTACACCAAGAAACCAAGCTTTTTTTTATGCATCCTGTAATATTCCACTGATTGCCCATGTTAGCAATCAGCTGCTGGTATATATGTATATATTATAATAATATGTATACATTTCTTGAAATACAATTCTACAACATTTTAATACATTATGTTTTATTCTATCTATCGTCTAAACTTCTTTTTAGTGACTTTAACAATGGATTAAGTTTCATTGTTCTGTTTTCGTTGTGTCTTTTTGTGTATTCTCGAACAAAAATTTGATAAACATTTACCTTTGTCAATTTCTGATTTGATACATAATATGATTTGTATATGGAAAAACCTAAGATTGTTAGGAAATAATTCAGACCAAAATCATTTTTGTCAAAAATTTTATATCCAAAGACTAATTGCTTTAATGATACTCTAAAATTTAAATTTGATTTTATCATTAACTCATAAATACTTTTCGAAAAAAAATCTAAAAATCGACAAGAAATAAAAAAGTGGGCATAATCTTCTTCTTCGTTACATACATTACATAGATTGTCATTCTTCTGTTTCCATTTTAACAATAATTGTTTTGTTGGTAATATGAATTGTAAAAGTTTCCATCTATATATTTTTAACTTATTTTCTTCTAAATAATGAAACATGAAAAAATATAGTTGGTTAATACTAAGATTCTCATTAATTTGTAAAATACGCATCCATTTGCTAACACCAATTGATGGTTCAGTTTTATCTTTACAAATTGACTTATATAATATATTTGTTGAAAAATTTGAAGCCTCAATGTAATTACCTTTCCAAATTAGTTTCTGTCTAGGAATATTTACAATACTTTTTATAGAACTTTCAGACTGTAACATCTGAAGCCAGTCTTTTGGAATGGCTTTTTTTTAAATATTTATTTCTGCAATCCAATTAATCTTGCATTCTAATTTATCTAGAATAAAATGTTGAGATATATTACCAGTGTCGTCTATAATATCATTGACAAATATCAAGTTACTCTTAATCCAATTTTCAAAAATAATAGTTTTATTTTTAAAATTAATCTGTTTGTTCCCCCAAATTACCTGTTTCCTTACTTCTGTGAAGTTGGTAGGTTTTTTTGTTTGTCCACCGCCTGATATTACCCAACATTTAAATACTTCTCTATAAAATCCAGGGATATGTTTGATATATTCCAGAATTTTCTTCTTTTCAAAATTCATCTTAAAAATTAACCAATTAATACCAACCACGCTGAGATATTTTAATGGAATCAACTTCTAGTTTGAAATATCATTACTAATGAGTTTACTTACCCAAGATGCTTTTAGAGACATAAAATAACTTTGTATGTCGATCATTTGTAACCCCACTTCTTCATTTGACTTTATCATGGTATTTCTTTTAACCTTATCTGGTTTACCATCCCAGATGTATTTATAACATTTACTTTCTATTTCTTTTCTGAATTTCTCCGGAACTGTACAGGCACTTGCCAAAAATGTAAAAAGTGGTAAAACTAATGTTTTTATAATAAGAATTTTCCCGATTAAAGTTAAATTACGTTTTCCCCATAAATGAAATAGTTTATTCATTTTCTCAATTTTATTCTCCCAGTTTAATTTTTTCACATTCTTCTCTGTTATGACCAAAATATATTCCCAATGCTTTGACTGGTTTGTTTGTCCAATTAATCCCAGCTACCTGATCTTTACTATTTTTCAGTTTTCCTATCCATATACCCTCTGTTTTATTTTTATTCAAAGTTAACCCAGAAAATGATCCAAAAATTTCTATTTCATTCATAGCAGCTTTGATTTCTTTCTTATTACTGAGAAATAAAGTGGTATCATCAGCTAATTGTGAAATTTTAATGCTATGATTTTTATTATCTAGTTTAACTACGAACCCTTTGATATCTCTGTTTTTTCGAAGTCTTAGAGCCATGATCTCCACGGATAAAACGAAAAGAAGAGCTGATAAGGGACATCCCTGCCTTATTCCTCTTGAGTTATGAAATATTTCTGAAATCCATCCATTATTAATAACACAAGTTTGTAACCCAGTATATAATGTTTTTACCCAGTTTATAAAAGATTCATTAAATCCAAAATGTTTCAAAGTGATTAACATAAAATCCCATTCTAAGGAATCAAAAGTTTTAGTAAAATCTACAAAAACTATTGCCCCTTCAATCGAATATGCATCATCATAGTCAATAATATCTTGAATTTGTCTCAAATTAAAACCAATAAATCTGTTTTTTGTAATATATCCTGTTTGATCTTCATTAATAATTTTTGGTAGTATCTTTTTTAAGCGTTGCGCTAGAACAAATGACAATAGTTTTAAATCTACATTTAGTAAGGAAATTGGCCTATAATTATCTAATAATAAATGATCTCCCTTTTTGAACAATAATGTCAAAATACTAGTACGTTGTGAGTGCAATATACTTCCTTTTTCATTACCAGTGTTTAAAACCTTGACTAGAAAATATCTTATTTTTTCCCAAAACATCTGATAAAATTCAACTGTTAGACCATCTAGCCCTGGTGCTTTTATTTAATTTCATTGTATTAATAGCTGAAGTACATTCTTCGATTGTTACTTCTCCGTCACAAACTGATTTGTCAACATTATTTGAATTATTTTCTAATTCAGTTTCACAAATATAATTTTCGACTAAATCTTTATTTTGACATTTAGAACTGTACAGTTTTTCATAGTATTGTTTAATTTTTGTTAATAAATCGGCCTGGTCTGTTGTTATATTTCCATTCTCGTCACTTAGTTTATTTATCGACTTTTTTACCTGTCTTTGTTTTTCTAAACCTAAAAAATATGCATTATTTTTTTCCTCATATTCAATCCATTTCTCCCTTGACCTAACCTGTGCACCTCTAGCTTTCTGTTCGTATATCTTACCTATTTTTACTTCTAAATCCTTTATTTCTTCATCTAAATGTGCATCTTCCTGTGTTAATGCATCTCTTAACTTATTTCTCTCTTCCAGTTTTTTTTTCTAGTTCCCGACTTAATTCTCTGTTTGCCTTTGCTTTATTCTTACAATATGCTATGCTTACCTCCCTTATTTCTACCTTTAGAACGTCCCACAATAATTGACAATCCATATTATTATTTCCATTAGTATATTTATGAATAAGATTACTGATTATCTCTTTGTATTTTTCCTCCTTTAAAATAGAGGTGTTAATCTTCCAATATCCCTTACCTCTTTCTGACACACCAGTCCTTATACTTAAGAAAACGCTTTGATGATCAGTAGAATTAATTACAGCTGGTTTAATTTTACAATTTTCTACTAATGACCTAAAATCTGAGCCGATTAGTATCATGTCTATTCTACTTGCCTGAGTTTTATCTCTCCTCCGCCATGTATATTGTTGAACGTTTGGATTTAAACATCTCCAGATATCGATTAGTTTGTTTGACTTTAACATTAATTTCAAACTATTTACTGGTTTTGAATTCTGGCTATTTGGTCGTGTTGTTTTTCTATCTATAAAATTTAAAGTATCATTGAAATCTCCCCCAATCATCGGTATACCGATACCAAATTCTTTTATATTATCACTTACCTTTTTAAAAAATGTATTTCTAGATGCTTTATAATTTGGTGCATATATACATACCAACGTAAATATAGTTTCGTCAATTTGTATATTGAGCAGAATTTCTCTCCCGTCCGCGTCTCGATTTTCATTAATAACAGTAACATTTAAACTACTCCTAATTAAAATAGCGACCCCTACTTGCTGTCGTGCCATGACTACAGAATATATTAAAATCTTTCTGTATCGACATTTCTTTTCTTACTTTTTCGTTAAAATGCGTTTCTTGCAAAAAAGCAATGTCACATTTATGAGCTTTTAACCATTCGATAACCCCCTCTCTTTTATTCCTATTGTTTATACCATTTACATTGAGACTACATACATTTATTAAATTTTTTGAACCATATTGTGTTATCTAATTCAATTTTCAAACATGTTACATATATAAAAATACTACAGTGTGAAATATATACAATACTTCTACATAGAAGTATCTCTTGTTTTCTTTTCAACATCAACATTATAAACAATAACAGAATACTACAATTAAAATGTGTTTTGAATCCGACATGCGAATTACCACTTGATTTAACGATGTGATACATAGCGTTGTCTGTATGTTTACCTATCCGTGACCTTATAAAACTATTTAAATTCATGTTGACGATAAGTCGGCCCTCTGGGCACGTGTTTCTGTTTTTTTTTTTGTCTAATCATTATCTCTCCATTTCAATATTTGATTATGAGCTTATTGTATAATGTAGATACATACATTTGTCATATATACAAGCGACGTGCGATGGACAGTATAACACAAGCGGTCCCTGCTGTTTATATTTGCTTTCCCATGTACATGGACGATTGTCATTCATATCCAATACCACTAGCCAACCACTATCATATTGGCAACCAGCATACAATTTGTTGATGAAAAAACGTCTTTTATTTTGTTGGTCTCTATTACAAGTTATAAACACTACCATTCCCTACAAAATAGTACATATATAAAATGAGAAGTCTATACCTTAATGTTTATTTTAAAAAACTTCGACTGACTGGCTTCCAAAGAAATAAAAAGATAGATGTCCAAAATGAACGCGCTGCTTTAAAACATGTGAGCAAGATTTGGTTATTCTTCCGGAGAACCTGCGACCATCCCCGATTCTTGTTGAGGTTTGTGTTGCTCAGTTTTTAAATTTCTTATTTTATTTTAATGTTTTCGAAAACGGAGATGAATGTCTTTCTTGGATCTTTTGCCACTGTTAATCGATGACAAAACCCAAATGACATTCGTCAACAAAAACTGTATATGTAACAAGAGAAAACCCATTTTTTTTTTACATATTTGAAAACATTGCTGCAATAGATGAATTAAATTTTCAATATTATAATATCTGGAATGAAGTTGATAAGATTCGAATTCTGAACAAGTTAAGAAGTATAAACTGAAGCAATCGAAGGATCACAACACTGAAGAAGGAAAAATATGATGTTTTCTTATCATGTGAATCAGTTCATTAAGTAGACCAAAAAAACTGAAATGATGTTATTGAGTTCCTAATCTTATATGTAAATAAAGAGGTTTGAGACACTGAACTGAAACAACAACACCAACACTTTATTCAGGAATAGTCATGTACCATGTAAAGGTGAAGCAACGTTATCTATATATCATTAAAAAAATACCTGACTTAGTACAGTTGCATAAAAATTCAGCGGGTTTAAAATTTAAACAAACGTCAACCTTCAACCTTACCTGAGACAGTAGTGTAACATTACAATATGAAATACAATATTGAAACGTAGGTGCAGTAGTAATAAAGAAAAAAGATGTAAATAGAGTGCCAGTAATAATGCCTAACAAGATTTCATGAGGTAAACAAAATTGACATTAAAACGATCATATTGACTTTTGATGCCCAAAAATAGACAGATCGGGCATATTTGGCTTTATATAATGACTACATAAGTTATAAATTGTGATATATATATTCAAGTGAGAATGAAAAATGCTTTTTTTTTTGCTATGATAAATAATAATTCTACCTGACAGAATTCATTTCGAAATGTCTATTCGAAAAATGACTTGTTTAATGGAATAAAATGTCTTATTTGTAAACTTTCTCTTTTTCCCCACAATAGGCTTTTAAAAATTATTTATCTACTGTGTATTCGGACAATTTTGTGAAAATAAAAGAAGTGGGAATTCTTACCTTTCATTGATAAAACATATTATCATATACTTAGACTAAATAGCATATAATGTTTACTGTATGATAATATCATTAAATTAACATAAATTCCATATTTTTCTAATTGGTGCTTAGCGGGCTGATATGAAGTGTTTATCACATGCTTCGACTGTTATCACATGCCTTTCCGTAACGTTATCGCATGGCATTCCGGTCATACTCGGCAAATTCCAGACAAATACCTTAATGCTGCGTTTTAAGTGAAAACCATTACAAAGTAGTGAACAAAACAATTACTTGGATACTGGAAAGTATATTGTGTAAAATGATAACAATAATAAAAAACAAACAAACAAATAAATTATTAAATAAATGCATTTTTTTAAAGTTTCAAACATAATTTAAAAGTTACTGTAAAAAAGTTGTCTTTTTCAAACAGTGTTCATTATGTATACTATTGAATTTTTTTTTTATCGATTCGTCCATATTAAGATGTTTGTCTTGTCTGTTCATTCATATGATAGAAAGATTTCATATCGAATGTATTTAATTCGGAATCCGACGTCCGGGAACTTTTCACTCTTGCGAACAACGTAAAAAGATCAATATATGTCTCTGTTATTTTTCTCTATTGTTGAAGCATATGATAAAAAGATCATAACATGACATTTTTCATATCGCATGTTTTATCAGCCGTCGGTCAATATCTTTCTCGAGCAATGCGGCGCTTGTGCTGATATTGAACCTAGGGCTGATAATACATGCGATATGAAAAATGCCATGAAAAAATCTAATAACATTGACTCGTCCAGTGCCCAGTTTGAAGGTAATTTTAGTTATCGTACACATGCATGCACATTCTGATTAATCAATAGTCATGTATGAAAAGCATATCCAGTTTGAAGGTAAACTAATAACAACTTAATTAAATCAAATTGCCTACAATTCAATAACAATTACCAGTCAAATTCATAAAAAGTAAAAGGGGTAAACTGGGTAGGGAGCAAATGTCAGATATTTGAAGTTCATTATTTTGCAATAGCGAATAAAAATTTGTCAAGCAAAAGATTTGCTATAATTTCATAAACATTTCTTTCTGGATTGGTATAGTTGCGTATTTGATTAAGGCTTTATAAATTTTGGGCTTCAAAAGTCTATATATGTCAGGATGGTACTCTCACCTCCAGTTGTCGCTGTAAAAACATGAACCCAGTCTATAACAATATCTAACTAATAAATGAGATATATGTGTTTGTTGGGTTGTTTTTCTCAAAGTGACGTATATATATAAAAATTAAGATTATATGGTATTGCTGCCAATGAGACAACACTCACAAAAGACCAAATTACAGAAATGAACACCGTACGGCCTTCAACAATGAGCAAATTCCATACCACAAAGCCAGCTAGAAAGTTTTTTTCCAACTTTTTTCGACAGTTAAATTTTAAATATTTAAAACGCTCGGCGAGCCTCGCGTTTTAAATTTGAAAATTTTTACTGTCTCGAGTGTATAAATATCGTATCACACTTAATTCAGTTGTAGAATCTATATTTATATATATATATACGCTCTTATTGTTATATAACTACTAAATACTGTCGCATTGTTTGGAATGAGCAGAAGAAACAAAAAGTTAAATGGACATCATTATGATTAGGTTGACTGTTATACATGTGAGTATACTATAGTGTGTGGTTTGACATTAATGATGTGATGGCTACATTTATGTGATGATTTATCATATCCGCTTGTTGTCTAAACAATACATTTCAGAACATGTAGATTCATATATTTCTAACAAACTAGCTAGAGTTAGCTGCCAATAACATGTTAAACCAATCTCATTCTGAATGTGTTTATCTCAAGTCAGGACCCTTTTATTAAGTGGTTGTCGTTTTTATCTTACCATCATAGTATGAGTTTGGTTTATATTAACTTGCAGTTCTCTATATCAAGGGTGACTGGGGTATAGAAATATGGTCACTTGGTCTTCTCCCGACCGGCAGTAAAACGCTTGCTGAAGTTGGGCGTCCGTTGGCTGTGCGGGATGTATCAACTTCGCAGTCACGTCCGGTCAGAATGTGGACGTTAAATCCGATGCCTCGTGTAAAGAGAGTGCCACGCTCTTTGCACGTTAAGAACCCTTGCAACAACTCTTTGAGGGGTCCGTAGGTGGCCTGTTGCAAGGCCAAATCTGCTGTCCCTATCCAATATACCCTCATTTTCCAGTGGCAGTCCAAATTTCCCCGACCATCATCCTAGATGGCCTCTATTACAACAACCTACCTATTGTATTTATTGTGAACTTGTTCTCGTCCTGAATATGCATGACATATTTGCCACTGGACGTTAAGCAACCAACAATCAATCAATCAATCAATCAATCAATCTATATCTTTAAGTCTTTTTTTTATTACTGATATCAAATTCTCTTTATACATATAATACATGTCAGCCTACATAACATCACACACAAATATTCTGAATATGTTAGAAATATGTGTTCAGAACATAAGCGGATACTATCTATAAATGAACGTTCAACCGGAATTCTCGAGAATTAAGATAAAACAAATTGCCTAATATCTTTACGTTAATTGTCAATAATGTTCAGTATACAACTTACGCTGGAATGTTCCGGACAATGCAAATTCCATCACAAGATCTGAGAATGCAACCCTTGTACACAGTAGAAGAATGATAGAATGATACCTACGACAGACTGAAAATAGTTGGAAAATAATAGTAAACTGATATGATAACAATAAAATAAGTATAATAATATGAAAAGCTGAAATTAAGAGGCGGTGCCGAGGGCTAAATCCGTGTAATGATGTATCCTTACGTCTTTGTTACGTCAAGTTTATTCGCTATTACTGTCTCGAAACACCATTGAAAACCCAATTTCATACACATTTAATGCTATCGTTTTCTTGTTTTGTATATATTTTTCAATATAGTAACAAGAAGATGTGGTTTGAGTGCCAATGTCCCAACCCTTTCTCCTAGTCACAATAAGTAACACATAAACCATTATAGATCAAAGTACGGCCGTAAACACTGAGCCTTTAAAAGATATTTTCTATGTCTATTTTCACAGATATACAACCTTAACTATTGTGATTGTTAATATTCATTTAATTTTAAGTAGTGATTTTCTGACAAAGGGGAAAGAAATAGGTAAAACAAAAACATGCATTAACTCTATTGATTCGCACTTACTTTTAGTAAAGTAAATTTTAAAGCATTTAACTTTTAACACAATGTTGACTGGGCGTCTTATTTGTGGGAGGGGTGTATAATCCTGGCCCCGCTTATTGTTTTGTCAGATTCCAGTATCCCGCTTACCATTGTATTGATTACGCTTGCTATTTCACTCTTTCAAACAATCAGCGAATCCCGCGTTACAATTAGACACCAGGAGAACCACTTGACGGTTGCATCAAACTTGATGACATCTTAAGTTACTGATTTTGCTAACACTTCGTTGCCAATGTAATGGAAATCTATGCAACTGCTTTACAAGTTAACGGTTTAGCTATGCAACTAGGTTGTACATCCTGTTTCTACATTAGAAAATGTCTGTACTAAGTTAAGAATATGACAGTTGTTTTTAATTCGTTTGATGTATTGAAGCTTTTGATTTTGCCATTTATAATGGTAAAGATCTTTCCGCTTTGAATTTTCCTTGGAGTTCGGTATTTTTAGTAATCTAATCTAAAGTGATTATGTGTCAGTATATTATATAATTTTAAGAAATTAAACGACGATAAAAAAAAAAGCTGTAAATACTAATTTTTGTACATTTCTAGGTAGAAATAGTGAATTGTGAATAGTTCCTCTGATACAGCTTGTTCACATAAGAACAAGCAATGATGCCAAAAGATTATAAAATCAAATTCAAAGTAACTTAAGACAACTCACCGATCTCAAGTATTGTTGCGAGATATTAATTTTGTTGAATTGTTTTGCGATCAAGTATTTATAGTAATCTGTTTTAGTTGCTATATATAAAGATTATGATAAATCAAATTAATAACACCAGGACATAGGACAATATTAATTCATTGGATATTTTGAAGATCTATATGGTGTATTTATCATCACGAGTATGTTATGTCCACACAATTTGATGCATTTGATTGCACAAAAACGGATGAACATTTAATGCAATAGGATATGAAATTCAGGACGTGCATAACTAATTTTGCTTCGCATGTTATCATTTCATATTTGATTAAATATATTGTATCGTCTATAATTTAATTTACTTTAATTTCCTTATTGACTTTAGAAGTAATTTGTAACTTAATTATTAACATAAAAGTGAAAAGTATATAGTCCTATAATTGATTTAAGATAATTCAATGCATGTGGTTGTATAGTGTAAAAGGGGTTTTTACCGTCGTAAATAAAGTAACGATACATCCTGTGGTTCTGACGGTTTATTACCAGAGAATATAAACTCACGTGTTGTAAAGTTTCCAATTAAATTTTGATTTAACCAATAATTTTGAATTACGAACTACATAATTTTTAAAGCATAAAAAATCATTCTGCTAGATTCTAAAAGTCCCTACGTGGGCGCCAAATGAACTTAACTTAATAGTTATCATTGTCCCTTCCTTAGTAATTTTAAGGACGCCATCACGAGTTGGTTGACAGTAATTGAATATCTGTTTCACAGATGATATCGGATATGTTCCTTATGTCGTAAGTGCAATCCCGTTCACTCTTCAAGAATGTGACCTAACGAATTAGACTATTTACCAGGTTTGTAATACCATGAGAAACACGACGAGTGCCACATGTGGAGCAGGATCTGCTTACCCTTCCGGAGCACCTGAGATCACCCTCAGTTTTTGGTGGGGTTCGTGTTGCTTAGTCTTTAGGTTTCTATGTTGTGTTTCGTGTAATATTGTTTGTCCGTTTCATTTTAAGCTATGGCGTTGTTAGTTTATTTTTTATCTGTGTGTTTGAATGTCCCTCTGGAATCATTCGCCCTCCTTTTATTAAGTTGTTTAATTACAAGATATACTTGAAGCATTCGATTAATAGCAAAAGGTCTATGGTAAGTTAAATACGACGTTAAAATTGTTTTTAAGGGCAACAACTCGTGTAGGGAGTAAACTGGCAATTTCCTTATTTTAACCAATTTATAGATCTGGTCTAACTGACAATTTTCACTAATTTCACCAATAAAATAGCATCATTAAGGGGCTGCAATTTCAAAATAGAATTAACTGAAATATTCGACCATGCTGACATAATTGTATATATCATATATAACTATCTTATCCTGCTGATCATTTTTGATGTTTCAGTTTCTATTTTTTTTTATAGTTTAGTTTTGTAGATAATAAGTAACTGATTTTTATTGTTTGTTCAAATGGCCAACTGTTAAACCACTGTCCCTGGTAAGGGGAGGGTTGTTGGCCTTTCACTATGTTCAACCCAGTCACAATATGTATATGTGCCTGTCCCCAGCTGTTGTACCACTGGTATATTATAACACATTTAAACGTGCCTAGTTTTATATGTGCCTGTCAGGAGCCTGTAACTCAGTGGTTGTCGTTTGTTGCTTTGTAACGTAATAATTTTCATTCATTATTTTGTACACAAATAAGGCCTTAATTTGTCTCATTTGTATTGTTTTACATTTGTCATTACTGGGTCTTTTATCTGACATTGTGGTATGTACTTTGCTCATTGTTGAAGGTTGTAAGATGACCTATAGTTGTTAAATTTCTCTGTCATTTGGAATGTATGGTGAGTTATCGCATTGGCAATAATACCACATTCTTATTTCATAAACACGCAATAATTTTATAAAGGAAGTAATTACATAAAAAGTCGACAAACCATTTTGGCAAAATGAACTTGTTTGTAGATCTTGTCTTGGAAATCATATTTAAAATATAAACAGTTTCTCTCTATCTTTAATAATTTTTGAAAAGAAATATGCAATAAAACCAAACCAATTGTTAAAATTGTCTTCTACAAGCAAAATTACTAAGAAGAGTCAAACTTGAATTTCAGCTATGTTTGACTTATTTGTAGATCATGCTTGCTGATCATTTTGCTTTTAAAGTTTCTTTATATGTATTATAATTTTCAAGGTTCTAAACATTCTTCAAAAGATAATATCTGTAAAGAAATGTGTTAACAAAATTTCAGCTGTGGTGACCTTCAAGTTATAAGCCTGGCACCTTTTATAACTACTTGACCTATTGCTCCTAAAACCAACAGGGGTTCTTTTTCGTGCCATGGGTCATTATCTAACAAAATGTGGTTAAAATATTGGTTATGACTCAGAATATTTTATTTGGAAATCTAATATTGACATCATGATATGCATATAGCATCTATCCATCATATTATAAGCTAAAACTTTTATGTTTTTGGTTAGTGATCCCCATTATTTGTCATGATATTGTGGATCTTTGTTTCTCTAGGTTACACTACTTTATATATAGGATCCATGTACCTTAATCTTATGTTTATGTATTTTTTGGCCATGTTCCTCAATTTTACGCCATGATATCGTGGATCTTTGTTTCTCTAGGTTAGGCTACTTTATATATAGGATCCATGTACCTTAATCTTATGTTTATATTTTTTTGGCCATGTTCCTCAATTTTACGCCATGATGTCGAGGATCTTTGTTTTTCTAGGTTAGGCTACTGTATATATAGGATCCATGTTGCTTGATCTAATGTTAATGATTATTGCAGGCAATATTTCTTCATTATTACTTCATGCTATCTTGGATCTTCATTCCTCTAAGTTATGAGACTGTATATAATTGATTCATATCCCTTATCTAATGTTAATCATTTTTAAGGGTAACATTTCT
This sequence comes from Mytilus galloprovincialis, assembly GCF_965363235.1. Classification (NCBI taxonomy): domain Eukaryota; kingdom Metazoa; phylum Mollusca; class Bivalvia; order Mytilida; family Mytilidae; genus Mytilus; species Mytilus galloprovincialis. The sequence continues at coordinate 61,170,651 of NC_134850.1, read as the reverse complement.
CAATATTTTGTCCTTATATCGTGGATCTTTGTTCCTCAATGTTACACTTATGTATATATAGATTATAGATCCATCTTCCTCAATCATATGTTTATGTATTTTTTGGGATATGTTCCTCAATATGACGTCATGATATCTTGGATCTTTGCTCCTCTGGGTAAACTGATCGTTGACTTTAAATCACTGTTTGACATTACTCAACCTCACAATTGATTCCAACAATAAATTACGATCCTCCTTCTTGAGGTAATCCATTGGCTCTGTGTAATATATGTAGCTTCTCTCTTTTCCATTTCCATTTTTTAGGAATAAATCTGTCATATGGTTAACACTGTACTCAAGTAATGTAAACGACACCTGAAAAAACAAATAATGAATTGTCATTACAGCATTTATCATGTTTATACTTTAATGTATGCAGGACTCTAAAATTGCTTCTATGGGTGGTCACTGTGTTTTAAAGGGCCTTCCCTGGGTACCATGAATGTTTTAATGGAACAGCCCTGAGTTAATATCAATTGATTGTATCAGTCATATTTATGTTTTTGTAAATCTTGTATTGCTGATCATTTTTGCTATTTACAGTTTCTTTCTATTATTTTACATTGTATTTTTAAAAAGATAATAAACAAGAACTTTAAAACTTGTCATAAATCATCATTTAAGCATGTTAAGGGCAAGACTCAAAATGCAAACCATATAGAATCTGTATACTAAATATGAAGTATTCAGCTCTTCTAAAACTAAAAAAATAAGCTATATTAAATAAATGAAGAATGTGACCATGGAACATAGATGCCCCCACTTGTAAAAATATGAAAACAACAAAAGTCCACGCTCAAAATGAACTTGATTTGCATTTGTTGGTTAAAAGAATTATGTATAAGTTCCATATCATTTGATTGAGGCAAACTATAGTGAGGAAATTGCAAAGCATTTTTTTTTTCATTTATATGGGGACGAAGTCCCCAATAACAGTAGAAAATTCAATAAAAAAAATAAATCGGGAAAATCGGGAAAATTTTCCCGATATTTTCATTGTACTAATGAACTCAAAATCGTTCAATTTTTTTTTGTCGCGTTTTTGAATTTCCGGATCTGCGCAGAAATCTACAATGTACTTCCTTTTCCGGTCTTGTTTGTATGAAACTTTGAGTAAAATATATATGTCAGTCTAGTATAAAATAGGAAGGAACACAATTTCCGGATCTGCGCAGAAATCTACAATGTACTTCCTTTTCCGGTCTTGTTTGTATGAAACTTTGAGTAAAATATATATGTCAGTCTAGTATAAAATAGGAAGGAACACAATTTTCGGATCTGCGCAGAAATCTACAATGTACTTCCTTTTCCGGTCTTGTTTGTATGAAACTTTGAGTAAAATATATATGTCAGTCTAGTATAAAATAGGAAGGAACACAATTCCAATTTCATTTTTAATAATTCCTCGATAAGAAAAAAACGTTACCTGATGATAGCGTTTCTTTGTTTACATTGCATATGATGTCATAACTTAAATAACGTCACAACTAAAATCACTAACAACAGAACCAAAATCGGAAACGTTGCGGTATTTCCGTTTCTTTTTTTTTTAACAAATATTTAAGTTACAAAAAAATAATTCATACAGACTTCGTCCCCATTTACAGGTAATGCCTGCCTCATATTAAAATGGAAAGCCGTGAAAGTGATGCCATACATATAAATACTTGATCTAAGATTGGTGGTAATATAAGCATTGTGTATAAGTTTCATAATAAAGATTAGTTGCGAACAAATTTTCCAATATATAAAGGGACATAACTCAAGAATATTTGGTTGAGACAAACTAGAGAATGCTATGGCGGGGGAATAAATAGGTGAGGTGGCTGATCCCCAAAAAAAACAACATCCCAATGTGTAGCCCCAATGTGTAGCATTGCCACACATTGGGATGTTGTTTTTTTTGGGGACATCAGCCATGCTACACATTGGGATGTTGTTTTTTTTGGGGGACATCAGCCACCTCATCTATTTATTCCCCTGCCATAGCATTCTCTATTTTGTCTCAACCAAATATTCTTCAGTTATATCCCTTCACTGCAATTCAGTGCATGCAAGAAAATCATTGGTAGACTTAAAAAGTTCACTTCAGCTATACTCATAAACATGTACACTAACAAAATAATTCTGTAATAGGGAAAGGCCTATTAAGGGCATACGATACAGTTTTGATCCCGTATTTACAGTTTGATGAAAATTTCTATATAGGCTAATTTTTGCCTGATTAAATCAAATATGTATTTAAAAATATACCTTCATGTGCTACTTTTTGAGTTAAATGAGGTCGAAATTCTGTATATTTGCTAAAAATTCTGATTTCTGGCCGTATTTTCCCTTTCGAAAGAAATCCATAACTTTTTTGTTTTAAAAGATAAACACAAATTGTTTTTTTGTTAAATAATTTGTAATTTCTGTATTTTATAAGTATCCTAAAAATTGATGTCTTTTTTACTAAAAACTACACAAATAAGTCATATTTATCAAATTGTCATGAATTGAGAAAAAAACGTAATTTTTTGCTGTATATTTATCAAAATTAAAAAAATTACACTATTTACAGTTTTATAAAATTTGGTCCACATAATCTTCCTGCAAAATGAAACAAAATGTCTTTTTAAAAAGCAGGGGTCCATGAACTCGTTTTCAAGTAAAATCAGTTTGAATGATAAAAATCAGTCGAAAACTGCATCTTTTCCGATAAGTCACCGTTAGACGTCGCGAAAATAACATTTTACGTTAGCAACGTCATTACCTTCCCTGTAACTGTGTCGTATGCCCTTAAGACAAGCGGAGGTTAAGTTTTTTTTATTAAAAATTAAATCATATCTTTTTTATCACTATCAGTGGAATGATCACAGCTACATTGTAGACCAATTTCCTACCTGAGGTCTATTCTATAAATCTCTTACCTGGGTTCCCATAACGATAATTCCAGGAATTAGTTTTTTAGTACAATCCTTGGTGAAATGGTGACCAGTATAGAGCTGAGAAAGAACTATAAGTTGTCCACCATGCTGTGCTAATAGTTTTGGGGGAATTCTCTTGAAAATATGTGGTTCATCAGGTTTCTCATCAAAATCTGAATGTTCACTATCACCAGATGATGATGGTTCAGGCTTATTCTGTTTGGTTTTCTTTAATCTTGCATTCTCATGCTGACAATAACTCATACTTTTCTCCACAAATTGTATCTGAAATTTCAAACAATATTTGTTTGATATTGCTTTTCTAATTAGGTCCCTATTTTTCCCCACGCAACACATTTCCAAAGACGTAGAAATAACCAGTGAATGTTTGTCAGGTCTCGCATGTACAAATCTTGTCAGATTTTTATGCAATTTATATCAATAGTTTATATCAGCAATGTCTCAGACAAGTTAAATAAAGTGCTTAGCTGAGCGCAGCTGGATACGACAGCAGAGGTACAACCCTGAACAGTTGGGGAAAAAATGGACACAGTATTTGTGCTTATCCCCCTTTTTTTGCTTTTGTGCAATACACTATGCTGTTGTGAATTGATCCCTCCCATCCCCCTCTAAGGAGTTATAGTAAATTTTTAACAAATTTTTGTAAATTTTTGAATTCTTACAAAAATCTTCTCTGAAACTACCAAGACAATTTAACTAAACTTAGTCACAATCATTATTAGGGTAGCTAGTTTAAAAAAATGTGTTTGATGACCCGCCAGCCAACCAACATGACTAAAAATAGAACATAAGGGTAAAATGCAGTTTTTGGCTTATATCTCTGAAAATAAGCATTTAGAGCAAAATAGACAAACGTTCATCAGGAAAAAATATATGTCCTGAAATTTTCAGACACATCAGACAAGCCTTGTTGGGTTGCTGGCATTGAATTCGTAATTTTATGGAAATTTTGCAGTTTTTGTTTATTATCTTGAATATTATTACAGATAGAGATAAACTGCAAACAGCATTACTATTCAGCACAGTAAGATCTACAAATAAGTTTAATGACCAAAATGGTCAATTGACCCCATAAGGAGTTATTGCCCTTTAAAGTCAAATTTACCAATTTTTCTTAATTTTTGTTATCTTTTACAAAAGTCTTCTCCTGAAACAACTGAGACAAATTTAATCAAACTTGGTCACAATAAGCATTAGAGTATCTAGTTTAAACCAGATGCTCCGCAGGGCGCAGCTATATACGACCGCAGAGGTTGAACCCTGAACAGTTGGGGCAAGTATGGACACAACATTTAAGCTGGATTCAGCTCTAAATTGGGTTTGTGATTAAATAGTTGACACAGCATAGGTTTCTGACACAGAATGAATGTGGTCTTATGAACTTAAAATATTTTTTTTTGCCTTTGAGCAATTCACTATGCTGTTGAACATTAATCCTCTCAAAAAAATGTTTGAAGAAATTTTAATTTAATTTTTATTTATGAAATCTGAAATGAGAAAAATTTAACCCCCCCCCCCCCATTTTTTTTCACATCCCCCTTTCCCTTTTTCCAAAACTGATCTCAATTGAAAATAATGGAGTTTGCAACAATAACTACTCATTTAAATACATCATAAAATATTAAAATGTAAAATAAAGTGCTTGTTATCACTGAATGGTAAAGATTTTTTTAATTTATCAGTTGGTAGTAAAAGTGAATATACATTGTATATTGTATAAAACAATGATTAAAGTTGATTCAACTACTATTCTGGACAAAGAAAGATAACTCCAATTGAAAATTTCTTGCTATTGCACAATATTGTGCAATTAGATATTTCTTGTTATTGCGCAATACTGTGCAATTGAAAATATTTGCTATTGCACAATACTGTGGAATTGAAGATTTCTTGCTATTGCGCAATACTGTGCAATTGAAAACTGCTTGCTATTGCACAATACTGTGCAATTGAAGATTTCTTGCTATTGCTAAATACTGTGCAATTGAATATTTCGTGCTATTGCTAAATACTTAATATAATAATTTTGGATCCTGATTTGAACCAACTTGAAAACTAGGCCCATAATCAAAAATCTAAGTATATGTTTAGATTCAGCATATATCAAAAAAGCCCAAGAATTCAATTTTTGTTAAAATCAAACTTAGTTTAATTTTGGACCCTTTGGACTTTAATGTAGACCAATTTGAAAATGGGACCAAAAATTTAGAATCTACATACACAGTTAGATTTGGCATATCAAAGAACCCCAATTATTCAATTTTTGATGAAATCAAAAACAGTTTAATTTTGGACCCCGATTTGGACCAACTTGAAAACTGGGCCAATAATAAAAAATCTAAGTACATTTTTAGATTCAGCATATCAAAGAACCCCAAGGATTCAATTTTTGTTAAAATCAAACTAAGTTTAATTTTGGACCCTTTGGACCTTAATGTAGACCAATTTGAAAACGGGACCAAAAATTAAGAATCTACATACACAGTTAGATTCGGCATATCAAAGAACCCCAATTATTCAATTTTTGATGAAATCAAACAAAGTTCAATTTTCGACTCTTTGGGCCCCTTATTCCTAAACTGTTGGGACCAAACCTCCCAAAATCAAACCCAACCTTCCTTTTATGGTCATAAACCTTGTGTCTAAATTTCATAGATTTCTTTTTACTTATACTAAAGTTATGGTGCGAAAACCAAGAATAATGCTTATTTGGGCCCCTTTTTGGCCCCTAATTCCTAAACTGTTAGGACCAAAACTCCCAAAATCAATCCCAACCTTCCTTTTGTGTTCATATACCTTGTGTTTAAATTTCATTGATTTCTTTTTACTTATACTAAAGTTATTGTACGAAAACCAAGAATAATGCTTATTTGGGCCCTTTTTTGGCCCCTAATACCTAAACTGTTGGAACCAAAACTCCAAAAATCAATCCCAACCTTCCTTTTGTGGTCATGAACCTTGTGTTAAAAATTCATAGATTTCTATTCACTTTTACTAAAGTTAGAGTGCGAAAACTAAAAGTATTAGGACGGCGACGACAACGTGATAGCAATATATGACGAAAAATTAAAATTTTTGCGGTCGTATAAAAATGTGTCTGAATACCCTACCTGCCAACCAACATAGAGAGAAAATGCAGCTTTTCACTTATATCTCTGAAACTAAAGCAAAAGTATAACGGTTGCATTACTTCATGCATCAATTGTAAATAAAAATATCAGGTGAGCAACATTTTTAACCCCGCCACATTATTTATGCATGTGCCTGTCCCAAGTCAGGAGCCTGTAATTCAGTGGTTGTCGTTTGTTTATGTGTTACATATTTGTTTTTCGTTCATTTTTTTATATAAATAAGGCCGATAGTTTTCTCGTTTGAATTGTTTTACATTGTCTTATCGGGGCCTTTTATAGCTGACTATGCGGAATGGGCTTTGCTCATTGTTGAAGGCCGTATGGTGACCTATAGTTGTTAATGTCTGTGTCATTTTGGTCTCTTGTGGACAGTTGTCTCATTGGCAATTATACCACATCGTCTTTTTTATAACACAGGCTTCTTGGAGCCTCTAGTTTAATTGTTCCTTAACAGGAAACCCTTGTATTCCCCCCTTTTTGCCCCCAATTCCTAAGCAGTTTAAGCCATAACCCCCCCAAAGCCAATCCTGACCATCCCTTTGTGATTTGGAAACTTGTGGTATAATTACAGAGAGATCCATTCACCATTCCACAAGTTATTGCCTGAAAACTAGGAAAATGCTAATTTGGCCCTTTTTTTTGCCCCTAATTCCTAAACTGTTAGAACCACAACCCTCAAAATCCATCCCAACCTTCGTTTTGTGGTGACAAACCATGTGTTTAAATTTAACAGATTTTTATATCCATTTACTAAAGTTATTGTCCAGAAACCAAATGTCTTCAGATGAGGAAGGTGACGAGGACGTGAAACCAATATATGACTGCCAAATTTTTTGCAGTCATATAAAGCTAAGTGCCAATCTACTTCTTTTAAAAGAGTTATGCTCTTGGAAGTATTTATTGGAAAAATTGCATTGTGAGCTCTCAAACATCAACAGTTCTTGCGAGATTTTCTTCAAGTTTATATCAAAGGTTTATGTGACCAGCCCAGTAGTCAACACTCCGGTGTTGACATGAATATCAATAATGTGGTCATTTTTCTAAATTTCCTGTTTACAAAACTTTGAATTTTTCGAAACACTAAGGATTCTCTTATCCCAGGAATAGATTACCTTAGCCGTATTTGGCACAACTTTTTGGAATTTTGGATCCTCAATGCTCTTCAACTTTTTACTTGTTTGGCTTTATAAATATTTTGATATGAGCGTCACTGATGAGTCTTATGTAGATGAAACGCGCGTCTGGCGTACTAAATTATAATCCTGGTACCTTTGATAATTTTTATATCAGCTATGTGTGGAACATGTCTAAAATAATCAGTACCAATCAGCAATTTTTGAAAAGGTAATGCTTATTGGGAAAATTGCATTGCACTATCAAGTCTATATTTATTTAAGGATTGTCACAAAATTTGTATTTTAGCTTTATTTCAGCAATGTCGAGCAAGTTCGAAAATTTGTGCAGGTCAATTAATTTTGAAAATAAAACATATATTCAAAATTGAGTTGTTAGTGCTCTCTAAGATATTTACAAAAGTTTGAAAAAAGAAATATTTAGTTATTGCATTTGGACAGATAAAATATGTGCAAAGCAGAGGATAATTTACTTAACTTGGTTTCTAATATTCATTTTTATTCCAATATTTATTCATCCCCTGCTTTTAAATTTTTAGTTTATAGCATTTCTGCTGAAGAGAAACCAGAACAGCACTTCAGACTTAATTTCCAAAGTAATAAAGTGGTATTTTTATTTTTTTTTTAGTTTTCTGTGGATTTATTATTATTCATTGGATACAAAGGACATGGTACAATAAGGCATGTTTTTGGCCCCCTATTTTCTCATTTTTAAATTCTGTTTAGGAAAGCTACTTATTATGTTAGAATATTCCCTGAGGTTTGAAGTTTGTTTGGATGAACTTCAAAACCACTAATTTTAGCAACTGGGTGAGTTGAGGGGGGTAAACTTTCTGTTATTATTCAAATATTGTAATTATTATTCACTTTGTAGGTGTTCTGTACAACATTTTTTTTGTTTTTTAGTGCCTGCACCAACGTCACCCAGGAATTTTTTTCTTCCAATGTCATGAGAACTGTTTTTGCTTTCTAAATAGCCATAATTTTCTCTGGGTCATGTAGGCGCACGCTATTGAATTTTAAAGAAACAATGGCCAAAAATCGTAACTTTTCCTTCTTTTTGGCTTTTTTTTATCCCTTTTTACCCCACTCACCTCACCCATTTTCTGAAATTAATGGTTTTGAAGTTCATCCAAACAAACTTCAAACCTAAGTGAATATTTTTAATGTAATAAGTAGCTTTCCAAAACAAAATTTAAAAAAGTGAGAAAATAGGGGGCCAAAAACGGGCCTTATCATACTTTGTCCTTTTCATTGGTTTTGTGAGTACAGGTAAACCAAGAATTCAAATGTTCAAAGAATATCATATTTTCATTAGACTTTGTATAGGTACCAGTCTTGTATTATAACTCCAGTTACAGGTGCATGTCAAAACATGGAGGGAAACAAAATAGTCCATTTTTTTTCTGAATTTTTTTCTGGACTCAAATTTTTGTTTGATTATAGGTTTATGCTGAATTGAAACATATATATAGATTTAAAAATAATCTTGCATCTTTTTGGGGATATCAATCCAGGAAAGTGGAAGGATATCATGTTTACTGGAAGTGGTGCGGCCTAGTAAAAACAGCAAACAGAAAGTAGAAAAAAATGTTTTGACTTCAGGGTTACGTAACTTTTTATTCTTTGTGGCAAGACCCACTTTTTTTTCCGATTAAATCACAATTTCACATTAGTACATACATGAACATGAATTTTTTTTCTATGTAGCATTTTTTATTTTTTTATTATCAAAGATCAGCTGTTTTGCATGTAAGCCTATGGAGCAGTCAATTACAAGACTGCAACCTATCGAGATTGGCAAAACCACGAAATCAAATATCCAGTGTAATTTTCAAAACATCTTTTCAAGCATGTTAAATACATACATACCACTTATTGAAGTATTATTACTATATAAAGGAGTTAAAATAGCTTGAATTTTTTAAATTGATACTGCAATATTGATATTGTCAAAATACCATGGCAAGTAGAATTTTCATTATCTCTTTTCTAGCATGTTAAATACATACATACTACTTATTGGAGTATTATTACTATATAAAGGAGTTGAATAGTTAGAATTTTTTAAATAAAAGGTCTATAGTAGGGGGTTCAATATACCGCAGGGGGTCAAAATACTAAGTAAAATTTTCAAAATATCTTTTCCAGCATGTTAAACACGTACATACCACTTATTGAGTATTATTTCTATATAAAGGAGTTAGAATAGTTAGAATTTTTAAATAAGAGGTCTATAGTAGGGGGTTCAATATACCGCAGGGGGTAAAAATACCATGGCTAAGTAAAATTTTCAGAATATCTTTTCCAGCATGTTAAATACATACAAACAACTTATTGGAGTATTAATACAATTTACATGAGTTACAATAGATAGAATTTTTAATTTGGAGGTGTAAAAGGGGGGGGGGGGGGGGGGGGGTTAACATACCATGGCAGGGGGGTCAAAATACCATAGTTGAGTAAAATTTTCAAAATATCTTTTCTAGCATGTTAAATACATGTTTAAAAATCCTTGATGTCGCTCACCTGGTTTCTATATCTGATTTAATAAATTGCTTCGCTGAGTGCAACTGGATATACATGTAGGCCCACAGAGGTCCAACCATGAACAGTTGGGTCAAAAATGGACACAATATTCAAGCTTGCTACAGGTCTGAACTTGGATAGTAATTTTAAAAATATTTGACATATTATAGTTTTCTGAATAAATGTAGTCAACGAACTTGAAATTGGTTATATGAATTGAATATAATAAAGATTTTTTGCTGTTGGGCAATACACTGTGCTGTTGCGCAATACTTAGTAAATCTGTTGTCAGACTATAGACAAATAAAGTTCTATTAATGATCAATGCCATATTAAAAATTTATGAAAATCAAAATGGAGCTTACATCAATAGATATAAACAATTTACCAAAGTTTTTGAAGAACTGCTAAATTTTATGTTTTTGTACAAAAACTGGAAAATCCCCCTTTTTTTATGAATAAAACCCTGTAACTGGGAAACGTAAAGTCTAAAATTTATAAAAATCAAAAGGGAGCTCATGTCAAAAGATATAAACAATTCACCACAATTTCTTGCATGTTGATGACAGCATTCTTGAGTTATTGTCCGAAAACTGGGAAATCCCCCTTTTTAAATGGACAAGAGTGCACACGCTGAAATGTCTCGCCTTATTTACTAATCATTGATATTATATTGATAGTCCTAAATATAAAGCTTTATTACGACTGTCACATTAACTAAACATTAACCAAGAAAACTAAACATATACCAATGAACCATGAAAATAAGGTCAAGGTCAGATGAATCATGCCAGGCAGACATGTACAGCTAACAATTCTTCCATAAAACAAATATAGCTGACCTATTGCTTATATTTAAGAAAAACAGACCAAAACACAACAACTTAACACTGAGCAATGAACCCTGAAAATGAGTTCAAGGTCAAATAAAACCTGAACGACTGACATAAAGATCATAAAATATTTCCATACACCAAATATAGTTGACCTATTGCATATAGTATTACAAAAAAAGACCAAAACTCAAAAAATAAACTTTGACCACTGAACCATGAAAATGAGGTCAAGGTCAGATGACACCTGCCAGCTAGGCATGCACACCTTACAATAATTGCATACACCAAATATAGTAGACCTATTGCATACAGTATAAGAAAAACAGACCAAACACAAAAACTTAATTATAACCACTGAACCATGAAAATGAGGTCAAGTTCAGATAACACCTGCCAGTTGGATATATCAACCTTACAGTCTTTCCATACACTGAATATACTAGACCTATTGCTTATAGTATCTGAGATATGGACTTGACCACCAAAACTTAACCTTTGTTTACTGATCCATGAAATGAGGTCAAGGTCAAGTAAAAACTGTCTGACGGGCATGAGGACCTTGCAAGGTATGCACATATCAAATATAGTTCTCCTATTACTTATAATAAGAGTGAATTTAACATTACAAAAAATCTTAACTTTTTTTTCAAGTAGTCACTGAACCACGAAAATGAGGTCAAGGACATTGGACATGTGACTGACGGAAACTTCATAACATGAGGCATCTATATACAAAGTATGAAGCATCCAGGTCTTCCACCTTCTAAAATATAAAGCTTTTAAGAAGTTAGCTAACGCCGCCGCTGCTGGATCACTATCTCTATTTCGAGCTTTCTGCGACAAGAGTCGCAGGCTGGACAATAAAACCCAATAACTCCGAAACGTAAATTCTCAAATTAATAAAAAATGAAAGGGAGCTCAGGTTATAAACAATTCACCAAAGTTTAACGAAATAGGTAAAAGTTTTTTTGAGTTAATGTCCGACATGTTGATGAGGAACGGACAGACGGACAACAGAAAACCATAAATATCCTGTAAACGGGCGTATAAAAATGGCTACTTATTTTTAAACTTGTTAAAAATAAGACCTTTCATGATTTGTTGAAAATCAATTCAAATTTACCTCTACAACAGATACAGCACACACCACTGTGGGATTCTCAAGTATATCTCCAGCCAGAATCACAACATCTGGTTCTGCTGTTACACTTTTCTGAAGAATGTCCATAGTTGACTTGAACATTGCTCCTGGACTGAAAACATAAAAAATATTAATACATATGTAAATGTATACAACTTTAATAAAAAAAAAAGGGATATGAGGTATAAATGGTCAGTGCAACAGCAATCATACATCAACAAATACCATAGTTACAAAAGTCAACTTAGACAAAATATATTCCAGTATTTTAAAGTCTGTCTTTTAAATAGCTTTAATAGGAGCCTGTAAATTCAGTGGTTGTTGTTGGTTTCTGTTAGTCATAATTGTCTTTTGGAAATTGTTTTGTTATAATTTAAAAGCTGTTAGTTTTCACAATTAAGTTATTTCATATTTGTTCATGTCGGAATCTATTATCCATATGTTTTTTACTCATTGTTGAAGGCTGTATTGTATGGTTGCCTAGCTTAAGGGTAAATTAGCTAAAATCCACTAATAATTTGAACTTTTTTTTGTAATTTATTTTTATTTCATCTGAAAAAACACCAAGCATTGTGATACATAAATATATATATAATTCATAATATATGTATTGATATTAACTTTTTCTATAACAGTCTAAAATTAAAAAGTTAGATAGGCTAATTGTTATAATTTTCTACTCGATCATTTATCACTCTGGTTTAGCCTTCTCCTCTAGCTACATGCATCACTGTCCATACTATGATGTAGAACATGAGAGGTACCAGGAGAGGCCACCAGAGATCATTAACAGATAACGGTCAGACATGACATGTTGGACAGAATCACAAAATAAATGACAACCTAAGCCAAGGGGAGATAATTCAAATACAATCAAACAAAAACAAGTATATTCATATATACATATACATTTGCATAACAGTATCAATATACATCGATAGCACTTTTAAGATGCACACAAATCACTGTCCTGAGTTGTGATGTGCATCAACATATTATTAATTCTACATGATTTATTACAAAGCCTTAAGTGAGTACAAAAAAGAAAGATCTCTCCTCACATGTAAACTAAACCTTTAACAAAGACTCATTCACTATAAAAAAAAAAAATTTGAGATAAAACAATTCTAAAATAATTTTGTAATTTGACATTATGCATGTTATACACTTTATCAAACAGGCAGCAGTCCTTTTGCGCCAAGTACTGTTTTTCAGGGGTATCATTTGCGCCAAATTTTGTTTTCCAAATGTATCAATTTCGAAGTCATTTGCGCCAATTTACCTGTACAGATATCTATCATAAATATTAATGATTAATATTTATTCTTATTATTGGCTTAAAAAGTATCATATGTTAGGAAATATTTCACCACGAAGATGAGCATTTGGAGAGAAATGACTTCAAATGCATGCAGGCAGTCAATGTACAGAGAGAGAAGAAAACTTAATTGCTTTGGTGAATATTTAATACAAGATATGCCAAAAAGAGAAGAAAATAGAAGCTTTTGCTGATTAATGTTTTAGTCACATATGTTGATGACACAGTGCTTTGTTCCCACCATCCGTATGGGCTGAAACTCTATCTTCAGCCAGACGTACCAGTAATGGAGCAGCAGCATTCCACATGAATTATTTTGAACTGTTTTATGCATTTCATATCCTTCAGTGTTTTGTCTTTTTGGACAATGAAGTGAAGATACAAGCTACTACATACATTAAATAGGGAAGTACCCATGCAGCAGTAGTAAGAAGAAAGTATTTTTCAGAAAAAGAAACATTTGCAGTGTAAGCTGCTGATTCCAAGTCCCAATAAATGACAAGGAAGTAGTTTCCTTCTAATTGGCGCAATCATATGTTTTATTTTTGGCGCAAATGATACCATGTAATTTTAAAACAGGTGGCGCAAACGTAGCATTTGAGAAAAAAGTTATGGCTCAAAAGGACGCATTTTTGGCGCAAACGGATCTCTCCCATCAAACATAGGTACATGTAAATATATAGATTCAATTTGGATTCAAAATTATATTGGTGTGACTTACTTGACTTGACTTAATCCACTTCGTCCCAAGGGGGACATAGGGCGACTACAGTTTCTCTCCAGCTATGGGTTAAATGCCCCACTGCCTTGTGGGTGACTTGGGAATAGTCAAAGGCTATGGAAGTTAATCCAAACAGAAAATCCGGGTAGATGGAACTCGTTAGCAACAGCAATCGTCTAAGGGATGGAAAACCCCTACAGAACAACCCGACCCTTCACGTAGAAGGTTTAGCTTAGGGCCAACACCCCTAACTTGTAAAAAATATTACGTTACAGAAACGACTACAGATATTGGTGTAACTACCGGTATATGTTTATAGAAAATAAGGATAGGTCTAAAAAAAAAAAAAAACAGAATCTTTTAAATCTGGATCTGGATTAGTTGAAAAAACTGTCAAAATTGGTGCAATTTTGTTACACTCGATCTTGTTATAATTATTGTACTAATTTAAGATATTGGCCAGTCTAACAACCATTATAAACACAGCTTATAACATACAAATATACATACCCTGCTAAAACACCAGTCATTCTTACAAATATTGTAAACAAACCTATAAACCTAGAGCGCAAACAAATGTACATACCCTGCTAAAACACCAGTCATTCTTACAAATATTGTAAACAAACCTATAAACCTAGAGCGCAAACAAATGTACATACCCTGCTAAAACACCAGTCATTCTTACAAATATTGTAAACAAACCTATAAACCTAGAGCGTAAACAAATGTACATACCCTGCTAAAACACCAGTCATTCTTACAAATATTGTAAACAAATCTATAAACCTAGTTAGGACACAAATGTACATACCCTGCTAAAACACCAGTCATTCTTACAAATATTGTAAACAAATCTATAAACCTAGCTAGGACACAAATGTACCTACCCTGCTAAAACAGCAGTCATTCTTACAAATATTGTAAACAAATCTATAAACCTAGCTAGGACACAAATGTACCTACCCTGCTAAAACAGCAGTCATTCTTACAAATATTGTAAACAAATCTATAAACCTAGCTAGGACACAAATGTACCTACCCTGCTAAAACACCAGTCATTCTTATAAATATTGTAAACAAACCTATAAACCTAGCTAGGACACAAATGTACATACCCTGCTAAAACACCAGTCATTCTTACAAATATTGTAAACAAACCTATAAACCTAGCTAGGACACAAATGTACCTACCCTGCTAAAACACCAGTCATTCTTACAAATATTGTAAACAAACCTATAAACCTAGCTAGGACACAAATGTACATACCCTGCTAAAACACCAGTCATTCTTACAAATATTGTAAACAAACCTATAAACCTAGAGCACAAACAAATGTACCTACCCTGCTAAAGCACCAGTCATTCTTATAAATATTGTAAACAAATCTATAAACACAGCTTCTGATCCAGATTTTCTGCCATATTTCCTCAAGCTATTTTCAAAATCATAACACTTTATCATCAGTATCAAATTTCTAATAAAATGTTCCCCAAGATTTGTCAGAATTCTGAAATGAAACAAGTATAAATCAGATACACCCAATAGGCATGATAGGACTAAAACCCTCCACTAATTTAAAAATGTGGCAGTTCTAGCATTATATATATGTACATGTATGCTGGATGACAGTACAGGGGAATTCATTGAAGTTAACATTTCAAAATAATGCAAGTAAATTACATCAAATTTAGATTAATTTATTAACCTGTGCTTTAGCTGTACATACTTTTTGCCTTGATGTCTTACAGTTGATATGAGGCGTACATAAATTTGTAAGGCCTCAACATGGTCAAAATGATGGTTAAAGCAAAAAAGTATAATAGCCTTTCAAGACTTCATGATTATTTGGACTAAGTGAGAACCCTGTTGTGTTCATGGACTTTTACCTTCCACTATCTGTCACATCTTCTTTGATGCTGTCTATTAATAGCATGTCTAACCTTTGACTGGAATAAACAAGTAAGTCATTGGTGTCAAATGAGAAAGTAAAACAGTTCTCTAAAGTTTTTACAAATTCTGATTGTTCTTTGGTTAAATTTCCAAACATCTCTGTTTCACTGTAAACCATGTCAAGTATTGTTGATATTGTATCTGGCTTATCCTTATAATAGACGCCAACAGAATCCAGGTCTATAATATCCCAATCCGTTGTGGAGCTGGGAAGTTTGTGAGACCGTGTTCGACCAGGATACCTCCCCTCACGGCAACGATTCGTGTGTTTAAAATTGACATGACACGATCCAGGAAGACTTGCATTATGAGGGCTTTCATTTTCAAGCTCTAATACCCCTGATCGCACGTCCAACCCGTCCCGAGACTGAGTTTCTTCAAATTCCATGATTGTGTAGTAAGTTACCTTATGGTTTAGGGACAGAAACTAGTAATTGATGTACAACATTTGTACAACATGTTTATCTTCTTTACTTACGGAAGACCATTAACTTTTTGAGGATTACTTTCCGGTGCATGCCGTCTCTTAAAACTTCAAGACATCAAGTACCCCACCCTTTTCATATATTTTGTCTGAGACTTATTAATACCGTCGTGGGGCTAGTTATAGTAGTCTCAGATTTTGTTTATCAAAAATACATATACATATCTTGTCATAATTATATCAATTAACAAGAAAACAAACCTATTGATATATTTGGATACTTAAAAAAACAACTTTTAATTTCAAAAGACAATTAAAGATGTTTGGTCACATTAGTGTAGTAACAATCCAGAGAGAAACACTTTCACTGAGTTTGATATTACCAGAGACATATATACACATAATATATGTCTCTGATATTACTAATGAAAAACTGATCAAAAGCTACACTGCCGTTCCCTCTGATGGACGACACTATGGAATTTCTTTAAATAATTGTTATCATGTTTTATGTAAACAAACCTTTGAATGTTAATTAGGTGCAAATGTCAAAATGACTATGATGACATTTATAGCATCTATATAACTCACTATATTTTAAGGTATAATTAACTAGCATCAGTGGAAATACCACATTGGATTAAATAGAGTTTGACAAATAGCTGATGCATTTACGACTGTGGTTTAACCTCATCACAAAAAATTAAGGACATCTGATTAGTTCCAGATACTTATGATATAATCAGGCAAGTGAACATATCAACCCTATTGATATATTTAATCTGAATTTCTCACCCTTTTCATATATCATGGAGCATGAAAAAGTTACCTATTCCAGCGGCTCATTCCTACCACTGATTACATAGTAAGTGTCCCCCTCCCCCGAGGACCGTATAAATAAAGATGATCAAAGATAGACATATTTATATATACATTAAGTAACATGACTCTGGATAAAAACAATAAACACATTTTATAGTCATTTAGTTTAGGTGACTGGGAGAATGTTTTAAGGGCACTTCATGAGTGAGTGCATCCTTACTTAGAACAATACCTGAAAACCCTCCGACATGTGATTGTTCCCACTCGCCTTATAATTACATCCCCTCTGGTCATGTTATAAATATAGACTCCACAACTGCAACAAGTGTATTACGATATTTCTCCACTCGGAGACAGTTACATTTTAATATTTAATTTAAATTAAAGCGTGAGGCTTGCCGAACTTTTTAAATAATCAAAATTTAACTGTTGAGAGTGGAGAAATATCGTATTACATGAGTTATAGTGGTGGAATCTGTTTCTCTAATGATTTTTATCATGTTGTTGTTCGAATGTCTTGTAAAATAATTAGGTATAAATGAGCACTCAAGTAATCCCACATACAAGGACATATCATTTGACAAGGCCTAGATGAGATTTTAGCAAAGCATAAGTCAGGCCTTCATGGCTTCAATTAACATTACATTGAACACCAAATTGGAGGTATAACCTTGTTTGTATTGGATACCAAAGCTTCATCAAATTCCGTACACACAACGGTATATTGCTGGCTCATCTTCATGTTCCACTAAATAATTGTCCATTAGATTGATTAAAATTCTGTCCGCAGTGAAAGAGGGTCTTCAGAAATACTGTGAAACTGTTTACTCACGTAGTGGTATTAACCATATGTGGATTCTTAAACATTCTAAAGAAGTTCTACACAATTTTAAATCTCGGTCTTTTTCTGAAATAAGTTCTATCAAAACTTTTGATTTTTCAACTCTGTATACGACCATTCCCCATGTGAAATTGAAAAATCGCCTAAAAGAAATAATCAAAAATGCCTTTCAACATAAAAATGGTAGCATACGCTATAAATTTATTACTTTGGGATATCATAAGGCATATTTCGTTAATAGTGACAAACAAAAAGGTAAAACATGCTACACAGAAGAACAAGTGGTTAGTATGCTGGAGTTTTATATCGACAACATATTCGTTGAGTTTGGAGGTAGACTTTTCCAACAAATTGTCGGCATTCCTATGGGAACAAACTGTGCGCCTCTTCTTGTCGACCTCTTCTTTTTTTATATGAATCGGAGTTCCTGCAGACACTTGTCAAAAACAAGAGGATCAAAGAAGCCAGATTATTTAATTTCACTTTTAGATATATTGATGATGTTCTTTCCATAAACAATCCGAACTTTTCTGATTGGGTTGCATTAATAACATTAACGGTACCAATTTTTCTGCACCAGATGCGCATTTCGACAAATAATGTCTCTTCAGTGATGCTCGTGGCCAAAATATGTAAAATCCAAAGCTTATATAAAAGATGTAGAGCTATAATCCAAAAGTTCCAAAAAAAGTATAGCCAAATCCGTGAAAGGAATCAGAGCTTTGCATAAGGGAGATACATTCCTTAATTTATAATATTTTTTAACATTTTGTAACAGCAAATTTAATAACACAAAAAAAATCCGTATTTTCATGCCAGTACCGGAGTACTGGCTACTGGGATGGTGATACCCTCGGGGACTAACAGTCCACCAGCAGAGGCATCGACCCAGTGGTAGTAATAACATTAACGGTACCAATTTTTCTGCACCAGATGCGGATATAATATATATAATATATCCCCCAGAACTAGAAATTATAGAAACAACAGACACGGCTTCCTTCGCCTCATTTTTAGACTAATATCTCGAATTTGACTTACACAGTCATCTCAGTACCAGAATCTATGACAAACGAGACGATTTTAATTTTGAAATTATAAATTTCCCCTACCTTAGTAGCAATATACCAACTTCACCTGCAAATGTGATATATATTTCCCAACTTATTCGACATTCAAGAGCTTGCAGCTCCTACTCAGACTTTGTAAAACGTCATCAGTGTCCGAGTAGAAAGTTGATGAGACAGGGAGGGGTATGTCAAAGAACGTCTCGTCCTTTTTCTAAAAAAGTTCATCGGAAGGTACCAAGACCTTGTTGATAAATATTCCGTATCAACTTCACAAATACTACATGATGGTCTTCATGTATAATAGATTCTGCGTACTGATGTTGTTTATCATCTTAGCAACGTGTTATATTGTTCTTTCATTTGTCTTTGTTCTATTATTAATATTACTTTTATTGTTGGATATTTTTATGTGATATCCATTTAACGTGGCTCAGTACTTAAACAGTGTTTGTATTATCTTTTATTTTTTGCTGGTGTGTTTTGTATATGAGACTTTTTGTGTTTTTTGGTTCTTGTAACTTGACTCTGTACTTTAAAAGATCCCGTCAGTATGATATTGTTCTTTTATATGTCCGTGATGCCATTATGATATATTTCTATTATGAATTAGAAAATACGTTGAACCACAAACGTCAAAATTATTCAATCGCGTAGTGGAATGAACTATTTGTGGATTCTTATAAATTCTATATAACTTTTGGACTATTTTAAATAATGATCTATTTCTGAAATTACTTCTTACATACTTTTGATTTTTTAACCCTGTATGCCAATATTGCCCATGTGAAATTTTAAAATTGTTTGTATATATGCTGTGTACAAGTTATAATGTTGTACAAATTACAATTTGTACAGATATTTTGTACAAGTTATCAGTTGTTTGTGAACTGCTTAACACAAATGGACGATTCAAGCACACAATATTTTGCTCCGCATATTTCTGTCATATTTTCACAACTACATGATACAATCTAATATTGAGCATTGATACAAAAATCATTTTAAGACCACAAAAAGACTTTTTATGGATATAAATATGGTATCAGGAGAAAAATAAAATTAGAATTAAAACCATTCAGGTATCCTCATTTCCAGTTGGATGACAAGGAGAATAGCACTAAATGTTAGGTTGAAGTATACAAATTTGAATTTAAAACATTAAACTAGTCAATTTTAGAAGATAAATCTGTATCACATGGTGCAAGAAGGTGTGTCAAATAACTTATAACCTGTACAAAAACTGTGTACAAATTAAATTTGTACAAACTTACATCTTGTACACAACATATACATTGAATGACAATTCTAATGCAACAACGTTTGTAACGTTCATTTTGATTGGATAACGTCACTGTCTTACATGGCATCAATTGACAATTGATGCTATGGGACGTACGCGCAAGCGCAGACGGCATATGACAGATTTTAAATTCATGTTTTAACGTTGTTTTCTGTCAGTTTCATTAGAATGGAGATACTAATATTGTATTTTAAGCTCCGACGGCATCAATTTGGGATTTGATGGTCGCAAATACCCGTTTACTGTCTCCGCTAACGCGTCGCCAGTAAACTTTATTTGCGACCATCAAATCCCCAATTGATGCCGTCGGAGCTTAAAATACAATACAGTTATCTACTAAATATATGTGACGTATAAAATTTTCTGACGTCAGACACGCGAATCAATGAATGAGTTTGTAGATAGGTGACTTTGTGTTCTGTTAAATTGTTCCTTTTAAAATTGTTACACGATGATGACTGATGTACCCATATTTTGACTATTTTATTTATAATGCATGTTTAGTTCACGCATCATTGTAAATATAACTAAATTTGAAAAGACTGTCATCAAAAGGAGAGGGTTAGTGCTATAAAACCAGGTTTAATCCACCATTTTATACATTTGAAAATGCCTGTACCAAGTCAGGAATATGAAAGTTCTTGTCCATTCGTTTTTTATGTGTTTTGTCATTTGATTTTGCCATGTGATTATGGACTTTCCGATTAGATTTTCCTCTGAGTTGAGTATTTTTGTGATTTCACTTTTTACATATAAAAAGGAAGATGTGGTATAATTGCCAATGAGACAACTGTCCACAATAGACCAAAATGACACAGACATTAACAACTATAGGTCACCGTACGGCCTTCAACAATGAGCAAAAACCATACCGCATAGGCAGCTATAAAAGGCCACGATAACACAATGTAAAACTATTCAAACGAGAAAACTAAGGGCCTTATCTATATAAAAAAATGAACGAAAAACAAATATGTAACACATAAACAAACTACAACCACTGAATTACAGGCTCCTGAAAATGCCTGTAAAGTCAGGAATATGACAGTTCTTGTTCATTCGTTTTTTGATGTGTTTTGTCATTTGATTTTGCCATGTGAATATGGACTTTACGTTGGCTGAAGAGGTTTTGTTTGAGATATCCGGTGGAACGTTAGGCTGAAGACTGTTGAAGATTCATAGCTGTCTTTGTTACACTGAAGTTGTCTGTATGTTTGTTGATGGGTAGATCTTGTTTTAGACATTTTATGAGTATAGAATATAGAATAGACTATTTTTATTTCCCAAATTACAGGGCCCATAAAGGGCATACAATCAGATACAGTTGGTAACAACAACAATAATAGCGGCATATACATATATATTTGGAATATAAGCATTGATCAGAATCAGAGCCAAAAACCACATATATATTGTGAATAAAAGAATAAAATGACATTATATGCAATTATTGTATATTGCGATGGCATTGCAATTTTATTGTTGATGACTTTGTGGAACATTTGGAGTGTGGTTTTTAACCTGCGTTCTTGTAAGGATTGCCATTTTAAATTTTCTAGCATTTGAGATACACTGCTGGTATTGTGATATATGTTGCCAGCTCCAGACCTCAATTAAACTGATTGAAAGATTATGTCTTCATGATATGAATATCAGACACATTCCTCCCGTTAGGGGTTTAGTATCAACTACATCAAAGTATGCACATAAATCATAAAAACAAAATATATATCTTATATTGATATAAAGGGAATTTTTTTTACTCCATGGTAATACTACTGCGCCTGTCCCAAGTCAGGAGCCTCTGTCATTTGTTACTTTTGTATGTTTTTTTTTAATTGAGTTCATTTACATATTTTGTGACGTCCATTTTAACTGAAATAATATATATACAATTTTATTTAGGGTCCAGCTGAGAACCACCTCCAGGTGTGTGATTGTCTCGCTGTGTTGAAGACCCATTGGTTGCATTCGGCTGTTGTCTGTTCGTTGGTCGGGTTTTTGTCTCTTTGACATATTCCCCATTTCCATTCTCAATTTTATCGGATTGATTTAAAGACAAATCCTTCTATTCAGATCTACTAATAATATATTCTTTATATTTTATTTTTACTTTAGGCTTGCGAATTAACAGTATCAAGTGGACACATCACATTTGATATGTAAACTATCACATTCATTCAGCCCCCTCCCCGATTCAGCAGTGACAAGAATAAAACAAAAATACGCATTTATAAAGAAATTAAATTTTTTTGTTAGCACCTTGTTGTGGAAGTAAAACAAAGGTGTTATAAGAGTGAGCTTCAATATCATATGCAAAACGTCAAACTTCAACTAACACTATGTGAAATAAGGCTTCACTCAGTCTTAATTTAATCTGCATGCTTGTATATTGGTCATGAATCAACCAAAATATGTTACTAACGGGGAATTGTTATAGTAAGGACAGTTAAGGAAAAGGTTAAACATCGTCAACATACCCGTTTAAATTTGTTGATATCATGCGATATTAAGTTCTCCCCTTACTAGTACTTACTTGAAGTTGACTTGTTTATTATTTGTTGATATCATGCGATATTAATTTCTACCCTTACTAGTACTTACTTGAAGTTGACTCGTTCACTATTTGTTGACATCATGCGATATAAGTTCTCCCCTTATAATTACTAGTACTTACTTGAGGTAGTTGGAGTCGTGATATCATGCGATATAATGTTCTCCCCTTACAAGTACTTACTTGAGGTAGACCTGGGGTCGTGATATCATGCGATATTATGTTCTCCCCTTAATAGTACTTACTTGAGGTAGACTTGGGGTTGTGATATCATACGATATTAAGTTTTCATCTTAATAGTACTTACTTGAAGTTGACTTGTTTATTATTTGTTGATATCATGCGACATTAAGTTCTCTCTCTCCTAGTACTTACTTGAGGTTGACTTGTTTATTATTTGTTGATATCATGCGATTTTAAGTTATCCCCTTACTAGTCCTTACTTGAAGTTGACTTCTTTATTATTTGTTGATGTCATGCGCTATTAAGGTCTCCCCTTACTAGTACTTACTTGAGGTAGACTTTGGGTCGTGATATCATGCGATATTATGTTCTCCCTTTAATAGTACTTACTTCAGGTAGACTTGAGGTCGTGATATCAGGCGATATTAAGTTCTCCTCTTACTAATACTTACTTGAGGTAGACTTGAGGTCGACATGTAAAACTTGCTTTAGTTTCTCTATTCTATCTTGTGTATTATTGATTTCTTCTTGTGCAGATGTAGATACTTTTGTTATGTTGGTGGATTCTGTCGTTATCATAATTGTTGTTCTGCTCACATTCTCTTCATGGCATTCAATGGTACGTGAACCAACTGTAAATTTTTGTATTTGAGTATTTAGGCAAATATAACCATGTTTAAACTCAGTGTAACAATCCAAAATGCATACAGTATCAATTCATATCCACGATCTTAATAATGTTAGGAAGTAAGGTCAAAGGGAAAATGTTACAAATGCCGATAAATGTATATCTTTTTTTACAAATGATGTACATACCGAATTCGGTGTTGCACATTTGATATAATTTCAAATTCGGGATTTAAAAAAAGAAATTTTCCGTGGATTGATTCGTCAATAAATATTTACTTATCATAAAGTTATAGGATTTTCATAATGATAAGATGATAGATCGCATCATGCGTAATACAACTAGTATTATTTGATTATTTTGCATTTTGTTCATTTCTAATTCAATCCGTCATCTTATTATGTATGTGTTGTTTATCAAATACATTTCTCCTTCCGGTAGTCAAATATAATATCTATCATAAGGACAGCATATGTTCTAGTTGTTAAATATTTGACTAAGAGTTTTACTTGATGCATCTATTTTGTGTTTTGTATACTACTGCTTGTTGTTTTGTCTTTTTCCTTTTTATATTGTTGCCATGACGTTTTCAGTTTATTTTTGACTTACAAGTTTGAATGTCCCTTTCGCCTCTCTTTTTTAGCAGACTGGTTCCCTACTCTGATCATTCCGATTATTAAAGACGAATATGCAATAAAGATACCAGACTAAGTGTCTTTAAAGGTAAAGAATATTGCATGTCGCTATGATTAGTTTATTAAAGGTAAAGAATATTGCATGTCGCTATGATTCATATGCAAATATAAATAGTGAACGGTCTTCCTTTTCTATCGCAATATGACGTTGTAAGCGAACTTATGTTGTCTGAAAGAAACGCGACATGTTTCGGGATCTCAATTGGACATGTATAAACGATATGTATGTTTAAAGCCCTAAATGCTCTTCAACTTTGTACTTGTTTTGGCTTCATGACTATTTTGATTTGAGCGTCACTGATGAGTCTTATGTAGACGAAACGCTCTTCTGGCGTACTAAATTATAATCCTGGTACATTTGATAACTATTAGGACATGATTTATTGAACTAGTCATGTTCGACATCGGACATTTGTTTTAGATTGTAACGTATTTACGTATTTTTATGCAGTTAAGCTGCATTATGCAAGCACCCAAGATTTGTTTTCTACCCAATAAATACTGAAATACTGACCATTGTTATTATCTAGCTGGCTACTATGTTACATATAACTAATTGAACACTTTTTTAATACTTTTAGTTCTGGATTACAAAAAATATGACCAGAAAAACCTTAAATGATCGTCGAATAACTCAAAAGTTTTGAAGTTGCACATTGGAAGTAATGCTCATTAGGAATCCTTTTGTAGTTTATTATCGCCTGTGCTTTTGGCTAAGATGTCAAAGAACAATTGTATGAAATATTTAATCGCCGAAAATCTTTATTAAAGACAGGTAGTTTAGATTTCCCAAATAGCAAAAGTCGTAAGAATATTGTTTGTCATCAATACGTAGTACAACGTCAGTAGTTTATCATATAATAAGTTCAACTGTTCATGTTGTTGGCGGCAATTTCAAATTAGAAGACGAAATTTTCGTATCTTTTCAATTTGGAGGCAGGGGTTCAAATTAGCGGTGGTACGAGGTCTCTTAAATGCAAGCGGACTTTCGACTTGGTTACTAGCCACGCCCTCAATCCTCAATCTTAAGGCCTGTTGGCACGAATTGTCCCAATGTACGGTTTACTCTCTGGTGCGTTTTCCTCGATGTATTTTCTTCTCTGTGCTTTAAATTTGGTATGCGCTGGTTAAGATTGGGATTGAGGAACAGCAGTATTAAATCTGCCCGTTCTGTCAATGTAATGTGCCACTGTTTGTAATTTGGCTTTTGTCTCTTCTGTGTTTTCGCCGTCCAGTCTTGTCAGCATAGTAGCTAAATTCAAGTTTCTGACCCCGACCTCTTTGGATATTTGGTGTAGCATATCTTCTCGTTCTTTTTCATAGTAGGGACACTCCAGAAGGAAATGTTGAGGCGTTTCAGGTGCTCCACAGTTGCATGACTCTATGGCGTTGGTTTGGCCTACTCGGTTCTTGTAGTAATTCAGTTCTGTATAGCCAGTTCTTAGTTGGGCGAATATACTGAAATGTCTTTTAGTTGGGAAATCATACATAATTGAGTGTTTTGTAGTTGGTATTTTTTCATAAAGGTCCCTGCCTCTCTCAGATATTTCCCATCTTCTCTGCCATTTATTTCCTGTACTGTTGTATGCTGCTTGTTTGACGTCCTGTAGTGTTATGACGTTATTTTCCGGTGGTAATTCTTTTGCTTCCTCTGTCGCTGTTTTTGCAAGGATGTCAGCCTCATCATTACCAACTATGTTGGCATGTCCTGGTGTCCATGCTACAATTACATTGAGTCCTTTTTGCCTAAGATGTTCAATATTTTCTTTTATTTCTCTTATTACGGAGATGTAGCTGTTTGGGGCCCAGTTCAGTGTAAGTAATCCCACGGCGCTTTGACTGTCAGAGAAAATTTTGATTCTTTGTATTGCATTGTAAATGTTTTCTGTAATGCAGTATTCTAGGACCATGAGAATTGCTATGAGTTCCGCCAGAAGGATGGATCCTCTTTGTGCCACAGGTCTATGTAATCTGGCAGCAGGTTTAATGTGTTCAGCATAGATAATTGCACCTGATCCACAGGGTCCTGGGTTCCCTAGGCATGATCCATCTGTAAACGATATTGCTTGTTCTTGTGTGCAGTCTCCCATGAGTTGGTTACTGGTTTCCTGGCAAAGTTCCTGTTGCTCATTTGTCCTTGATTTTGAGTTGCCTAGTCGACTCCAATATAAAGGTTTTGATTGAGTCATTTGAGTTTCTCCCAGTCTGTAGGTAAACTCTGGTTCTATAAGATTGATGTTTATCTTTGTCTGTTTTTCCATTTCTGCTGCTTGGCTTAGTGCTTTGCCCATTGGTGTTGGATACTTGTCATATGCGTCATGTTCTTCATACCTCACAAGTTGCTGTTTGATTGGTTCCTGTGCAGATTTGGATTTAATCTTTGCAATCTCTTTAATGGCTATTTGTTCTAGTCTCAGGTCTATTGGCATAACTCCTGATTCCACTTCTAGTGCTTCTCTGCCAGATGTTGTAGGCATATCCATGCATAGGATAAGTGCTTTTCTCTGTACTCTGTCAAGTTTTTGCAGGTCTTTTGGTTCTGCTATTTGCCAGGCCGGACTACAATATTCCATGACTGATCTGACTAGACTGTAGTATAATTGTAATAACTTTTCTGTCTTTAATTTGCTGATCTGTCGCACTTCTCTCAGAATAGTTAAGTTACGGTTTGCTCTCTTTTCAATTGCATCAATGTGTTTACTGAAGGTCATTTTCTCGTCCATAATGATTCCAAGAAGCTTTGGTGTTGAGTTGTATTTCAGTTCTTTACCTTGAATCAAAATGCGTTTGTCCTCTTCATCGATGTTTTTTTTTTTTTTGAAAAGATGCATATTTCAGTTTTGTCTAGGTTGATGTTTACTCTCCATTTTTGAGTCCATTTCACTGCCTTTGTGATGTCATCCTTCATTCTATCTTTGAGTTCCAGTATCTGGTCTGGTTGGGCCGTTTGCCAGAGTGTTCCGTCATCAGCAAATTTGGTGTAGTCTCCTAGAATGTCTCCCAGTAGGTCGTTGATAAAGATGTTGAATAATGTGGGAGCCAGAACTGATCCTTGTGGTAGCCCTATCTTTGTTTCAAATTCTTCACCTACATAGTTTTCGAAGATGCATCTTGCCATTCTGTTATTTAGGAAAATAATTCCAGTGGAATATTGAAAGAAAATAAAAATAACTTTGTAAACCTTTTCGCCAAAGTCTAAAAAAACCGATCTCAAAACTATTTTAATCATTATTATTCATGACAGTGATGTCCATTTTGTTCAACCGCTAGCTATATACAGAAAATCGCCGACAGAAAATATTCAAATTCGAGTCAAACCGTATCTGACTGACAAAAAACAACATTGTAAACACAATAACAATGGCTGCCCTGAAGAAGCGAATTATAGTATCGTATCCGATTCCGGAAGCGGATATGGGCAATTCCGGGTTTTTGGCGACCAACTACAAAAAAATCCAGGCAGGTGACAAAAAAAACATCTATGCATGGTATTAAAATGAATATAAACACTAGAATTGAATACCAAAAGATATATGTGAAAGAAAGAAAAAGCAGAAAATATTTTCTACAGAAGCTCAAAATAACTTTTTGACAAATTTTAATGTCAAAATCCAATACAATGTGACAGCTGGGAACAGTATATCTAACAATATATATGTTCCTGGTCCCAGTATAAAGTTTTTTTTATCAGTGATAAATGTTGATAATACATGTAAGATGCATTTAAAGTGTAAACATATTAGTGCAGTTTTGAAGGGGTATTTTTTTTCTCAATTTTGAAGGGTCAGTTAAGGTAGCTGAAAGTTTCTTACTTTATTTTCACAAATAATGCAACTATATTATATTATACCTGAATGTAGGCAAATCATATGATATAAAGGTGGCGTCCTTTGGACCACTCTACCCCCTCCTGTATGATAACTTTGAAACGGATGATATCCCCACCTCAACCATATACATTCATATATGGGACTATATAACTAATCAAATGAAATATAGGGGAGTTCCTTGGGTCACCCCAACCCCTCCTGTTTAGGAACTTTGAAACGGTTAGGATCCCCACCCCTAAACCATATATATTCAGGTACGGAACAATATAACAAATCAAATGAAATATAGGGGGAGTCCCTTTGTCACTCTACCCTCCCCTGTTTGATAACTTAGAAACGGATGAGATCCCAACCCTTAAATCATACATACTCAAGTATGGGACAATATAGCTAATCAAATGAAATATAGGGGGAGTCCCTGGGGTCAACCCACCCCCTCCTATTTGGGAATTTTGAAACGGCCAAGATCCCTACCCTAAACCATATATTCAAGTATGGGACAATATGATAAATCAAATGAAAGATATGGGGAGTCCCTGGAGTTGCCCCATCCCCTCCCGTTTGAGAACTAGGAAATGGTCGAGATCCCCACCCCTAAAACATACATACTCATGTATGGGACAATATAACTAATCAAATGAAATATAGGGGGAGTCCAAGGGGTCACCCACCCCCTCCTGTTTTGGAACTTACGAAACGGCCGAGATCCCCACCCCTAAACACAATATATTTTCAAGTATGGGACAATATAACATATATAAAAAAATATAGGGGGAGTCCCAGCTTTGGTCACTGTACACCCTCCTGTTTGAGAACTTGGAAACGGTGGAGACCCCCTTCCCTAACCATATATATTCATGTTTGTGAAAATATAAAAAATCAAATGAAATATAGGGGAGTCGCTGGGGTTCACCCCACCCGTCCTGTTTTATAATTTGAAAACGGTCGAGATCACCACCCCTAAACCACATATATTCGTGTATGGGACAATATAACAAATCAGATGAAATATAGGGGGTGTCCCTTGGGTCACCCCACCCCTCCTGTTTCAGAATTTGAAAACCGACGAGATCCTCACCCCTTAACCATATATATTCATGTATATATAAAAATTCAAATGAAATATAAGCCTATAGGGGGAGTCCCTGGGGTCACTGTACACCTTCGTATTTGAGAACTTGGAAATGGTCAAGATCCTCACCCCTAACAATATATAATCATGTATGGGACAATATAACAAATCAAATGAAATATAGGGTGAGTCGCTGTGGTCACGTCTGTTAAATGTTGTGTGATGCGTCTAGTGTGCTGTATTTTGTGTCTGTGTGCTTGTCACCTCTCGCTGTCAGCGCCGCTGGCTAACAGACATGTGAAAAGGTGAGCAGTTTGTCAGTCTCACCCTGCCAGTACATAGCCTCTCCACATCAAGTCCTATGTAGTACCTCCCCGTGGGAACAGATGGATACTGAGCACCGAAAGGCCTCAGGCATAACTACAAGGGCGACAGGAAGATGGGTATCGTGAGTCTAGGAAGGCAGCCTGTCTAGGAGAAGGAAAACTCTGATTTCAAATCCCGGTTGGTGGTAACCGTTAGTCCTTTCAAGACAACCACTCCAGCTATTGGACAAATAGTGGGGAGATCACTGCCCCGGCGGAAGATTGCTGCCAAGCGACAACGGCAAAGGGCGTATGAGGGCAAACAATGCCCCACCGGCCAGTGACCCGTATGGGGAAGGCTACATTCCAGATGCCTTAACATAACCACCTGGAACCTTTAGGTAGGCTAATCCCCCGCTTAGAGGTTAAAACGGATTGAAGAAACACGAAACGAAAATTTACAAAGCTTGGATGAAAGAGAAAGAAGACCTTTACATAGAAGGAGAATGACGTTGGATGGCCAAAACCGAAAGGAAGCTACACAACTGAGACTTCTGAACTCTAAATCCGCAACAAAGATAGGAACATGGAATGTGAGATCTATATACATTCCAGGAAAAGCGCAAACCATCGTCAATGAAATGAAGGCATATGAAATAGGCATACTAGGAATAGCGGAAGCAAGATGGAATGATGCAGGACAATCAAAACTAACATCAGGAGAAATGATTATATACTCTGGACATATGGAGGAGAACGCTCAACATTCTGAAGGAGTTGCCATTATGCTGTCAAAAGAAGCTCAGAAAACATTAATTGGATGGGAGCCAATAAGTGCAAGAATCATCATGGCAAAATTCAAGACCACAAATAAAAGGATATCATTAAACATCATCCAATGCTATGCCCCTACAAATGGTGTAGAGGACAATATCAAGGAAGAATTCTATCAATTGCTGGAAGAAACCACCAGGAAATGTAGCTCCAAAGACATCACAATCTTAATGGGAGACCTAAATGCTAAGGTAGGAAGCGACAACACCGGTTATGAACAAGTGATGGGAAGACATGGGCTAGGAGAAATGAATGAGAATGGAGAGCTCTTTGCCAACCACTGTGCAAATCACAATCTGGTCATCGGTGGAACAGTTTTCCCCCACAAAAAATGTCATCTAGCAACATGGGTATCTCCAGACATGAACACTGAAAACCAAATAGATCATGTCTACATCTCCAAGAAGTTTTGGAGAAGTTTACAAGATGTCCGAGTTAAAAGAGGAGCTGACGCTGCCACTGACCACCACCTTATTGTAGCTAATGTCAAATTGAAGCTGAAGAAACATCAATTTATTGAATCAAAGGAAAACGATTTAACATATCAATGTTGGAAAACAAAACAAAGAAATCAGAATTCCAGATAGAGCTAAATCGCTTCTCAATATTTCAGAATACAGCAGAGGAAATAATTTGAATAGAAGATCACTGGCAAGAGATTAAAAATGCTTTTACAACAGCTTGCGAAACATCAGTTGGTTTAAAAAATAGGAAACATCAGGAATGGATAACGCCAGAAACACTTGTAAAAGTAGAAAAAAGGAAAAATATAAAAAATATCCTGAACAACAGCAAAAACAAGATCAGCAAAACAATCAGCCTCAAGAGAGTATACTGTAGCTAAAAAGGATGTCAGGAACAGTGCAAGGAGAGATAAGATGGCATTTGTAGACAAACTGACAGCAGAAGCAGAAAAAGCAGCCAGAGCAAACAACATCAAAGCTCTGTATGACAACATAAAACAGGGAAACATCAGAAAGGAAGTAGACCAGTCAAAAGCAAAGGGAAAACACTCAACACACATGAAGAGCAAATGAAAAGATGGGATGAGCATTTCAAGGATGTGCTAAACCAGGACCCACCTATAAGAAAAGCTGACATCCCACCGTCGGAAGAGCTTTTGGCAGTAGACTGTAAAAGACCATCAACAGGAGAAATGATGAAAGCCATAAAAATGCTAAAGAACAACAAAGCTCCAGATCCTGACAACATACCTGCAGAAGCACTGAAAGCAGACATTGAAACATCAACTCAAATGCTATATGAGCTATTTTGAAAGATCTGGGAAGAAGAAGAGGTCCCGCTAGAATGGAAAGAAGGACACATGGTAAAGCTTCCAAAGAAGGGCAATTTAAGCATTTGTGACAACTATAGAGGAATAATGCTACTATCAGTTCCGGGGAAAGTTTTAAAGAGAGTTAAGTTAAACCGACTCAAAAATGCAATAGATGAAAAGCTTCGTGACAACCAAGCTGATTTAGACAAAACCGATCATGTGCAGACCAAATAGCAACCTTGCGTATCATCCTCGAACAATCACAAGAGTTCAATTCATCACTCTATTCTGTTTTTGTCGACTTTGCCAAAGCCTTTGACAGCTTAGATAGAGATGTGTTGTGGCAGTTGATGAGACATTATGGCATTCCTGAAAAATTTATTACCATCATCAGAAACACCTATACAGGAATGCATAGTAAGGTTATACATGAAGGTCAATTAACAGAGGCCTTTGATATAATAACTGGGGTAAGACAAGGCTGTCTCTTTTCACCTATGCTATTCCTCCTGGCAGTTGATTGGATCATGAAGCAAGCCACAGATGGCAAACGAAATGGCATCCAATGGACCATGTTCACTCAGCTGGATGACCTAGACTTTGCCGATGACATTGCATTGCTATCCCACAACCACCAACAAATGCAGGACAAACTAGAGCAGGTTGAAAAAAGAGCAGCAGAAACGGGCCTTTCCATCAATCATAAAAAGACCAAAGTGTTAAAGTCAAACACAAAGTCCAAAGCAAGTCTGCTGGTTAACACCCAAGCATTAGAAGAAGTGGAATCCTTTACATACCTTGGAAGCGTAGTGGATAATCTTGGCGGCTCAGATAAAGATGTAAAGATCAGAATTGGCAAAGCCAGAACTGCATTTAACATGATGGGGTCAATCTGGAAAGCACGAAATATCACACTTAAGACCAAAATACGCTTGTTCAATTCAAACGTAAAAACCATTCTCTTATATGGAGCTGAGACTTGGAAAACAACAAAAAACCTGCTTCATAAACTTCAAGTCTTCATTAACAACTGCCTCAGGCGCATCCTTAACATCAGATGGCCTGAGAAGATATCAAACAAAGATCTTTGGGAAAAGACCAACCAATCCCCAGTTGATGAAGAGTTAAAAAAGAGAAAATGGCGATGAATAGGACACACACTGAGGAAGCCAAAAACTAACATTACAAGGCAAGCCTTACAGTGGAACCCACAAGGAAAGCGTAGCAGGGGCAGACCAAGATACACCTGGAGAAGGAATGTTGCAGCCGAGATGGAGAAAGAAGGGTACAAGTGGCACGATCTGGAGAGGCTAGCAAAGAACAGAACAAGGTGAAGAAATATCGTTAGTGGCCTATGCTCCACCAAGGGGCAACAGGATTAAGCAGTCAACTAAAACCAACGTTAACTACCAACTAGAACAACTGCAATCATTGCGAACTTGAACCACTGAAAACACACCATAAAAAATATACATTGATATATGCATTGCTTTTGAAACCTTGATAACATATAATTTATTTGCCTTAACAATTAATTCATTAGATTAACATAAATGTACAAAAAGAGGGACGAAAGATACCAAAGGGACAGTCAAACTCATAAATCTAAAACAAACTGACAACGCCATGGCTAGAAATGAAAAAGACAAACAGAAAAACAATAGTACACACGACACAACATAGAACTCTAAAGAATAAACAACACGAACCCCACCAAAAACTAGGGGTGATCTCAGGTGCTCCGGAAGGGTAAGCAGATCCTGCTCCACATGTGGCACCCGTCGTGTTGCTTATGTGATTACAAATCCGGTAAATAGTCTAATTCGGTAGGTCATTTTCATGAAAGGGAAGGGGATAATAGTTACGACGTAAGGAACATATCCGATATCATTTTTGAAACGGTTATTTCATAACGGTCAACCAACTCGTGATGGCGTCCGTAAAATTTACGAAGGGATGATTTCAACTTCACCATTTGGAACTCTTGGTTTAATAGCTTCCTTGTGAACAGTAAACCTCTATCAAGAAAATCATGATAGGAAATGCAAGCACGGGAATATCGTATCAATTGGGAGATATATACCCCGTATGCAGGTGCTGCTGGAATGTTGCTACTTAGAAATGGAAAGTTCACAATTGGAAAGCTGAAATCATCTCGTCGTAAAGTTTTGTTTTCAACCGACCCTCATTGTCAATTTCTAGATGTAAGTCAAGATATGAAGCCGACATAACTGTATCTGTAGTATCTCTAGTTCGATTGGATAGATGCGTTCCACATAGTCACCAAATTTGGAATTGTTTAGTGAAAGAACATCATCTATATAGCGGAAAGTAAAGTTAAAGGATATTGCTAACTTTTTATCTTTCTTCCTAAGAAGTTCCTGCATGAAGTCAGCCTCATAATAATATAGAAACAAGTCGGCGAGTAGAGGGGCACAGTTTGTTCCCATTGGAATGCCGACAGTCTGTTGAAAAACACGTCCTCCGAAAGTAACAAATATGTTGTCAATCAAGAAATCAAGCATATTGATAATATCAGTTTCAGAGAATTTTTTGTTTGAATCAGAGTGATTCTTTACAAAGTAGGATTTATCACCCTAAGACAAGATACTTGTATCTACGTTGGCCATTCTTTTTTATGAAGCAATACCAACTCTTTCAATTTGTCTTTTAGTTTGGAATGTGGAATACTTGTGTAAAGAGTAGAAAAATCAAATGTTTTAATACTGTTACAAGATGAAAGAGAGTTAGATTGTATGTATTCTAAAAGATCTTTTGAATTTTTAAGCATCCACATCTGATTCACGCCACCTCTAGAATAGGCAGTTTCACAATAACTTTGAAGCCCATCTTTGATTGATGATAAAATAGATGTTAATAATTTAGAGAGAGGTTTCGTGGAGCACTTGGAAGACCCAGCAATATACCGTTGTTTGTAAGGACACTTATGTAGTTTGTGTATCCAATACAGTGATGGAAGATCCAGTTCTTCATCTTTGGTTGAAATTCCAAAGGAACATAGAACAGACCTATGATTATCCAGGATTTCCTCTTTGGTAAGTGTCGTGAGGGTATATGTTGAGTTTCCAATATATGAATGTTTAATGTTGAAGTAACCCACAGTTTTCATTATTACGATTGTCTTGGTGTTTTACTAACTGCCTTCAGCGCTTACAGCGCTTTGATTAAATGAAAGCAATTATTGATTTTTTTAATGCAACGTAGGCTTCGAATTCCCTTGATTGCTAATATGACTCAAAATGTTAGAAAAATACATGCTAGGAATAGAACGCTTCACAATAATGTACTTACATTTGATATACATCTTTAGATTATCTGCCTTTTTCTCCTGTGAATCTGTAACTTAAACACATAAAATGAGTTGCCAAAATGCACTAAAGGGACATAACTCATTAGTCAAAAATAAAATTAATAATAAAACAATGCAAGTGACAATACTGATCGAAAATTATTCACAAACAACAATCGTACATTCTAAAGAAATCATTTGTTTAACTGTGATAAACTTAGAAAATAAAAGAAAAATATTAATTATACCAAACACCAAGGAAAATTTAAATCGGAGAGTCCTTTATTTAATGGCAAAATCCAAAGCTAAAACATATCAAACGAAAAGAAATCAACTGTTATATTCCTGATTTTTCTTAAAATGTCCTGCACCAAGTCCGAAAAATGGCAGTTGTTATCTTATAGTTCGTTTGCTACAAATACTCACAGTTTAATGGAAAGAATACAATAACATTCTTTTGTCTTTTAGAATCCAATACCAGCATCTTAGGGTGTAGTATATCGTCTTTATCGTATTTAGCAATTACGAAGAACAACATGTGTTGTGAATAATTAAGCTCATGCCTTTGAAAAGAAAAAACAAGAATAAAGGTCTCACAAGGTATAAAATATGAACTAGTTTCAGTTAACTTTAGTTTTTAGTCATTTTTCCCCCTTTTAAATCAACAATATCATACTGTAAAACGTTTACAATTTCCTGAATAACTTAATTTACTTTTGTTTGATATCCTACTAAGATTATTCTGTTTAGGTGCTTTTTCTTGAAGAAGCTAATCTTCGAGTTACAAATAGCTGTGTAAATCATAAAAAAATTTTTCGTTAATTATACAAACGCAATCACTAGTTGGTTGACCGTTATCGAATATCCGTTTGTAGATGACAGCTGATATGTTTCAATGTTTCGTAACTAGAATCTTGTCCCATTTTCGGCGAATTGTACCTACCGAATTCGACTTACCTAGTTTGCATTAACATGTTCAACACGACGAATTCTACAGGTGGAGCCGGATCTTCCTGCCCTTCTACAGCACCTGAGATCACACTCCCGTGTTAAGTTGCTTAGTCTTTATATTTATATGTTATGTTTTGTGTACTGTTTTGTCTGATGGTCATTTTTAGCCACGGCGTTGACAGTTTATTTTCTACTTATGAGTTTGAATGTGTCTTTGGTATATTTTGCCCCTCTTTCTCTCTTTTATCATTACATATTTCTACATAATGATTACAGATACTGCAGATTCATTTATTTTCGTGGGTACTAATTTTCGTGGATTAGAGAAAACTTACATATTCGTGGATATTTGATTTCGTGGTTTTCTAAAAGTCTGCATTTATTCATACAGCAAATTGCCAATTCGTTGACCATTTGAATTCATGGTTTCCCTGTACCCACGAAATCCACGAAAATTGGTATCCAACGAATAATAATGAATCCACAGATACGTAATAAACTTACCCTATATTTGAAAAGTACATGTGTGTAGTATTATTTGATAAATCTGTATAGTTACTGCTTAGTATTCTATCTGTAGAAAACCAGTTTGTTTTGTTTGTCTCTGTCCCATTAAATATAAAATACGCCTCTTCGGTGTCATCCGTATTGACCGATACTTTAACCTAGTAATAAACAAACCAATTACTATGTGTATGTGAGCGTAATTCTCCAGACTGATATACATATTGACATTTTCTACGTAAGGAAATGCCTGCACACTATCAGAAATATGACAGTTGTTTTCCTTTTGTTTGATGTGTTTGAGCTTTGATTTTACGATTTGTGAAATGGCGTTCTGTTTTGAATTTTTTTTGGTGTTCGAATTTTTTTCTTCACTTCATAAATAGTTGATGTGATGTGATGTCATATTTTCTTTTGACACTTTAAATGAAGAAAACACTTGATAACGATAATTTCTAGAATAACGTACAGAAAATGTCTATATCTAAAAAGTAGACATAATATATATATACTATTCTTTCTTTTATTAATTGTTACTGTAAATATGTTAATTTGCACGACAACAATTCATGAATTATTGAAGGGATAAATTAAAATGTTCACACTAATAAAGTTATGTTACTTGTTCAATATTGAAATATTCCCAGTAGTTGATGATGTCTGACTTGAAATGCTGTTTGACTCTCGACGAGGACGAAGCCGCTTCCTGCTTTGTTAGGACTGATGTATCGTTACCAATGTACAAATCATAAACACGTTCCATGCCTACAAAAAAGTTAAGTAACAAAAATACAAAACTCCGAGGCAAAACAAAGGATGGTGTCACTGAAATAGAATTTACATTCCTTGAGATGACTAAAGCATATATTGTGCTTTAAATGTTTATCGCGGAATAATATTGCATATGCAAAACCTCCATAACTTTACAAAATTGAAAACAAAAACAAAAAATGGTTAAAACGGAAAATGATACTTTACAAAACCGAAAGCATTATGAATAATGGTATATGCAGGGAAGTGAATTTAAACTCATGGGAAACTATTATCAATTCCCTGTTTGCATTATCCGATATATTATAGTTGATGTTAACCTAAAGAACAGGGGTGGTATCATGATAACCGCCAAATTAATTTGCGCCCAATCGGTCACAGGATTTGACCAGGGATGAGAAAAAGGTGAAGTTACTCCTATACACATTTAAACTTCTGCCATGATGCATAAACTGAACTAAACCCGTGCCTAATCTTAGTGTGTGTCCAGTCTATTCCGTTTATATTCTGAAGTAAACACTTACATTAACATATTGGTGTTGTTATCAAAGATTTCTTACATTCCCAACACTCTAGTTACGGTTATAGGCCTAAGCTCAATCTTTTAGATATTGTTATTTATTGATATATGTTTGAAAGCAACACATTAATCAGATGTTACTGAATCTTTTCCCCGAATGTGACCTTCAAAATTCGACTTTATCCAAGGTTGTCCATATATGAGCAACACGACGGTGCAACACGTAGTAAGAATATCGGCTTACCCTTCGAAAGCACCTAAGATCAACCCCGGTTTTGATAGAGTGCATGTAACCGCCCAGTCTTTAGTTTTCAATGTTGTGTTTAGTATGCTATTGTTTGTCGTTGATGAAGCATAAAATGAATATATATATATAATTATGGTTAAAGTTGGTTGATCATTGTCAGCGAAGATGTTATGTCAACTGCTTATAACATTACCCTTTCTTTTCTAATGAATATATAGCAAGATTCCATAATGTATACGACGAAAAACATGCAATTAAAGAAATAATTACAGAACGAAATAGTCTCAATGGAAAGTTATGTCTATAATTTGGCATACTCCGATTAAATGAAACACAAAAAAATTAAAATACAAACCAACATTTATGTTATTACAAGACCATTTCAATTTGAGTATGAGCTATTTCGTACTATCCAATCACTCCACATTGGGTATTATCTAACATTAGATATTTTATCACAATATTTTTTTTGTTTGAAATTCACGTAAAAATATTAAACCGATATTTGAACTGATACTTAACTTTTTCTTAATCCCCTTGCTGCAACTTGTAAAGTACTTTTTCATCAGAATGAGTTTTATGTTTTCATTGTTGCTAGTAGGTAAATCACTATTTACTTATAAATTTAACGAAATTAATTAAACTCCACTAGCTAGCACCTGCAATAATTCTACAACCAAACTTAAATATTTCTCAGGTGCCAAACTAACCTCCAGTGGTAGCTGTAAATACATGATGCCAGGTTTCTCCTTTTGTTTTAGTTATCATATTCAGTAAGAGAAGTATCAATGCTGAAAATATATAAATCTTTGATAAAGAGGAGAGGTATATAAGCTGTATTACTTTGTTGGGAGTTTTGTCTCAATGACGAATATTCCACAATGAATTTTTCTTTTTAAATAGCCCTTTGTGTGGTTGTTGTCTGTTTGAAACATCACCTATTTCCATTCTCCATTTTAAGGATTAGTCCGGTGAATTAAAGGGGCACTAGCTACGAGATATATAAAAAGTCTCAAGTTCGATTTTGTTTTGTTCAATCAATAATGAAAGTGAAATAGTGAAATAACAGTTCGTGTTTTTCAGCAAAAAGGTTCAATTTTATCAAATTACGCTAAGAAACAATGATAATTAGTTATTCACTTGCAAGTGAATGAGTCGACCTCTTTAAATCCGTATTCATGTGAACTTCAATTTAACCCCTCGCTAGAGATTGACAACGCATGCATTGTACGTGTACCGGTTGTTTAAAGAAAAAGAATGTCAACAATGAAAGTGAAACTACGGTAAATCATTTGATTACTAATTCGATGCACATAAATTTATTCTTATACGGTTAAAAGCAATGAGAAACATCTTTTTTTAATCTATAGAATAAAATCAAACAGACCTATAAAAATCCAATTGCACGTGTTGGTTTAATCTATTCATATCTGAGGTCAAGTCGATAGTAATTAGATGGCGTCTGAACAAAAATACACACGAAACGAACCTATATATTATCTACTCCATGCTCTGTAAACTGTTTATTTTAGACTTTTGATAGTTTGGATAAATGTTTTACATTATCATAAATCAAATATGAGAATTTGAGTCAAATCGGTGACCATGAATTTGACAGCTAGTGCCCCTTTAAGTAAACTTATTGCATCTTGATGTTTTATCATCGTTAGGTCGTGCAATTATATCATATGAGTTCGTGTTAAGGTTGTTATATTACAATCACATGTTTTTGTTGCATAAAATTGAGAATGGAAATGGGGAATGTGCCAAAGAGACAACAACCCGACCATAGGAAAAAACAACAGCAGAAGGTCACCAACAGGTCTTCAATGTAGCGAGAAATTCCCGCACCCGGAGGCGTCCTTCAACTGGCCCCTAAACAAATATATACTAGTTCAGTGATAATGAAGGCCATACTAATTTCCAAATTGTACACAAGAAACTAAAATTAAAATAATACAAGACTAACAAAGGCCAGAGGCTCCTGACTTGGGACAGGCGCAAAAATGCGGCAGGGTTAAACATGTTTGTGAGATCTTAACCCTCCCCCTATACCTCTAGCCAATGTAGAAAAGTAAACGCATAACAATACGCACATTAAAATACAGTTCAAGAGACGTCCGAGGTCAGAAGATGTAACTAAAGAAAATAAACAAAATGACAATAATACATAAATAACAACAGACTACTAGCAGTTAAATGACATGCCAGCTCCAGACTTCAATTAAACTGACTGCATAACCTAATTGTATTTTGATTTATAATTCTAGTCCTATCACATATAATATACTACTTATATAAAGTTTTTTCAACCCTTTCATTTTGACTATTAGGGGGTCAACATCTTTATAAGAACAATGCTAAATTGGTACCCAGTTAGAAGTCTTTCTGTTCTTAGAAAATGTTGAATTGATTAAAGAAGAAATTTCGTGGTCATGAGTCTTGAGTCAGCAGTGGTACAAATTCGAAATGATTGCAGTTCTTCTAGTTGATCGTGATTGTTCGTATTAGTTGACTGTTAGTAGTTCAAGTTGACTTTAGTACGAGCTTGTAAAAGTATGAATGGACTTGCTTCCCTGGAAAGAAAACTGAGTTTGTGTTCTACAGTACAAAAGTTATGAGACACAAATCAGACAAATGTTTACTACTACAGGGATCAATAGTGAGGTCTGACTGACCTGTCCATAGTAAATGTAAATGACTCCTACCTTCACCCAAGTTCACGATGTCTAAGTTTGGAATAAAATGACAGGTGTTAGGTCTAGCAAAGGGATAAGCATATGTGACGCCTATGAGATTGACCTTGTATGTCATTCAATATTTTTGAAATGACAAACAGGAATGAATATGGTTTAGGAGCTGGTATCTCAATCTTTAACAAGTTCTAAAAACACACACAAGAGGGTGCGGGATGACCCTAGGGACTTCCCCTATATTTCGTTTGATTTGTTATATTGTCCAATACATGAATATATATGGTTGAGGGGTGGGGATCTCATCTGTTTCCAAGTTATCAAACAGGATTGGGTAGGGTGACCCTTAGGTCTCTCCCTATATTTCATTTGATTAGTCCTTTTGTCCCATACATGAAAATATATGGTTTAATTTAAAGGTGGGGATCTCGACTGTTTCCAAGTTCTCAAACAACAGGAGGGGTGGGGTGACCGCAGGGACTCCCCCTATATTTTATTTGATTTGTTATTTAGTCCCATATATGAGTATATATGGTTAAGGGGTAAGGATCTCGACTGTTTCCAAGTTCTCAAACAGGAGGGTGCAGTGACCCTGGGGACTCCCCCTATAATTCATTTGATTTATTATATTGTCCAATACATGAATATACATGGTTTATGGGTGGGGATCTCAACCGTTTTCAAATTCTCAAACAGGAAGGGGTAGAGTGGCCCCACGAACTCCACCTATATTTCATATTATTTGTTATATTGTCCCATACATAAATATATATGGTTTAGGGGTGGGGATCTCGACTGTTTCAAAGTTCCCAAACAGGAGGGATGAGGTGACCCAAGGGATTCCCCCTGTATTTCATTTGATTGGTTATATTGTCCCATACATGAATGAATATTGTTGAGGGATGGGGATCACGACTGTTTCCAAGTTCTAAAGCAGGAGGTGGTGGGTGACCCTAGGGACTTCACCTATATTTCATTTGATTAGCTATATAGTCCCATACATGAATGTATATGGTTGAGATATGGGGATCTCACCCATTTCAAAGTTATCAAACAGGAGGGGGTAGAGTGCCCATAAGGACTCCACATACATATCACATGATTTGCTTAAATCAAGGTATCATATAATCTAGTTGCACTATATGTGTAAAATAAGAAACTTCCAGCTATTTTAACTGACCCATCAAAATTGAGAAAAAAATACCCATTGAAATTGCAGTAATATGTTTACACTTTAAAAGCATCTAACTTGCTTTACCAACATTTATTACTGATAAAGAAAATTTATACTGTCACCAGGACCATATATATTAGATATACTGTTCCCAGCTGTCACAAAGACTCACATTGTATTGGATTTTGACATTAAAATTTGTCAAAAAGTAATTTTGAGTTTCAGTACAAAATGTTTTCTGTTTTTTCATTCTTTTACATATATCTTTTGGTTTTCAATTCTAGTGTTTATATTTATTTACCATGCATGTCATCTGTCTGATTTTTTTAAAAGTTGATCGCCAAAACCCGGAATTACCCATATCCGGTTCCGGAATCGGATCCGATATTGTAATTTTCTTATCATGTCAGCCATTTTGTTTTCAATGTTGTTTTTGTCTGATACGTTTTTACTCGAATTTAAACATTATTTGTAGGCGATTTTCTGTATAAAGCTAGCGGTTGAACAAAATGAACATCACTGTCATGAATAATAATGCTAAAAACAAGTTTTGAGATCGTTTATTAGGAGACTTTGGTAAAAAGGTTTGCAAAGTAATTTTTTTATTTCCTCTCAAGTCTGGCATGTCGAGCGTAGCTAGTAACCAAGTCGAAAGTCCGACGGCAAAACACCCCGGACAACGGCTAATTTGAACCCCTGCCTCCAATTGAAAAGAT
Organism: Mytilus galloprovincialis; assembly: GCF_965363235.1. Taxonomy (NCBI): domain Eukaryota; kingdom Metazoa; phylum Mollusca; class Bivalvia; order Mytilida; family Mytilidae; genus Mytilus; species Mytilus galloprovincialis. The sequence goes on along the minus strand of NC_134850.1, from coordinate 61,128,199 downwards.
ACAAAAACTTCGTCTGATAATTTAAAATTGCCGCCAACAGCATGAACAGTGGAACTTATTTTAAGACTACTGACGTAGTTGACTACGTATTGACGACAAACAATTTTCCTACGACTTTTGCCATTTGGGAAATCTAAACTACTTGTCTTTAGAGATTTTCGGCGATTAAACATTTCATACGTTTGTTCTTTGACAGCTTAGCCAAAATCTCTGGGGATAATAAACTACATTAAGATTCATGATGTGCCCTACTTCCTATGTGCAACTTCAAAATGTTTGGATAAATCGACGATCATTTAAGGTTTTTCTGGTCATATTTTTTGTAATCAAGAATTAAAAGTATGAAAAAACTGTCCAATTAGTTATAAATAACATAATATCCAACTAGATAATAACAATGGCACATATTTCAGCATTTATTGGGTAGAACACAAATTTAGGGCGTTTGCATAAGGCAGCTTAACTGCCTAAAAATAAGATGATATGGTATGATTGCCAATGAGACAACTTTCCACAAAAGACCAAATGACAGAAATTAACAACTATGAGTCACTGTACTGGCTTCCACAATGAGTAAAACCCACACTTCATAGCCAGCTATAAAGACCCCGAATAGACAAATGTAAACCAATTCAAACGAGAAAACTAACGGCTTAGTGTATGTACAATATGATGAACGAAAAACAAATATGATATGTTTGTTCCGCAAATGTTAGAAGGGCAAAATTCACACTTACATATAATTTGAAATGCATCGTCTAGTTAAAAATGACAACAAGAGACTGGACGAGATCCCTTAAATATTATATAATTTCTGAATACTAGCTCATTGTTTTGGATTTTGACTGCAAGCAGAAGACACAAAAAGTTAAATGGACGTCATTATGATTAGGTTGACTGTTATTAAATACTTGCATCATAGGTGTGATTTGAAGTTAGAATAAAAATGTGTGGTTTGAACTTAATGAGGTGATATATATATAAAGATTTACAAGCTAATATAAACCATACTCAAGCTATGACTGTTCTAAAAGGAGTAGGTCCGGTAAGGACCGATTTTGGCCTCAAATTTCAGTTTCATCTGACGAAAGATTTTGACCACTTTTTAAACACTTAAGTGTCTATGATGCAATTAATTTATGTGAAAGATTTTAACTTATTTAGTCATTAAAAACGATCCGATTCTGGCTCAAATATGAGAAATCTACCAAATATGCGAAAAAATGTAACTTTTCAGATGGTTTTTGTCAAAAACGAAAGTGGCCTCATCCGTGTTCATCCTCAATCTTTATATATATGTTATGTATTATCATTAAATACAACTTCCATTTCAATATTTTGGATGAACACGAATACGGCCACTTTCGTTTCACACGGAAACCGTCTAAAATTTAACTAAAATGCTGGAATTGTTAAGATTTCAGTAATTTAGCATGAATTAATGGTGCTAGTTCTCAATATATGTGCATTGTATTGGCAAAAAGAGCCCATATTTATGTAGCAGAACCTTTCTACTATCCAATAAATGACTAAATATTTACATTTTAACAATTTTGTAAAACTGCTATATTTTGGGGCCAAAAAGGGGTCTTACTGCACCTACTCCTTTATTATATAGAGAGAGCTACATTTGAGTAGTTAGATACATTATCATATGCTTGTTGTCTAAACAATAAATTTTAGAACAGTCATAGCTTGAGTATGGTTTATATTAGCTTGTAAATCTTTATATTTTTTAAGCCTCGGTCACACCTTACCGGATAGCTCGAACGTTTTTATCTGTTAGACGTCAGTTGTTATCCGTTAGACGTCCGTTCATATCCGTTGCATGTCCGTTAAGCGTACGTTTTATCCGTAGACGTCCGTTTTGTCCGGTGGAAAATTTTGAGCATGTTCAAAACTTTGAACGGACGTCCAACGGATAAAATGTTCGTCGAACGTCCATTAGGCGTCCGTTTTGTACGGTACTCGTCCGTTTCGTTTCCGTTTTGTTTCCGTTACATGTCCGTTATACATCCGTTGGAGGTCTACAAGATAAATTCACCAACGGACTGCTAACGGACGTTGAACGGATAAAACGGATGTTGAACGAATGAGAAACAGACTTCTACCGGACGTATAACGGATAAAACAGATGATGAACGGATCTGAAACGGATAAATGCCAATTGAAAATTTCGCGTCAGAAATGCCAATTATTGGTGTCATTTCTTACGGTTCATGAATTCTTATTATTCATAGAGTTAGGGCGATTCTTCACAATCAAGCAGCTCTTATTCAGGTCAAACACGGACTTTTTGCGGTATTTTGAAGAATAAACCAAAACCAGTTACACCTAAACTAATTTTGAATATTGATGCTATGTACATGTATTTTTATTGTCGCCTTTAATTTTTCCGTATATATTGTTCATCCGTTTTATCCGGTACGCTTCCGTTAGGTGTCCGTTTTATCCGGTACGCTTCCGTTAGGTGTCCGTTTTATCCGGTACGCTTCCGTTAGGTGTCCGTTTTATCCGGTACTCGTCCGTTGGATGTACGTTCGACATCCGTTCTGTCCGGTATGTTTCCATTTCTCGTACGTTGCATATCCGATGTGTGTCCGTTAGGCATCCGTTACCCGTCCGTTTTATACGGTCAGTACATTAACGGACTCCAAACGGATAACAATTTTGTCAACGGGTAACTTTTATTTTCATCCGTTAGGCGTCCGTTCGTGCTATCCGGTAAGGTGTGACCGAGGCTTTAGTGCTTGGTTTTTATTTTTACTGATATCGCATTTAAACTTCTTTCCTTTACTTATCTTTTAGTTTTGGAAGTAACACGTTTTCTGATTGGCTGAAAGTGTTTTGTCTATCAGCTTATAGACATAATTTTATCATGTGACCGGGACGTTACCAACGTTTTTTTCAAAATTACTCTTTATAAATGGAATTAAGTTATAAGAAATGACTGTAATATTTTTTCTGTCTATGACGGAAGTAACCTAAAAATGTGGTGCACACTTTTAAATATTTATTCAGTGTGCACCACATTTTTTATGTTATTTCTTAATAGACAGAAAAATATTATAGTCATTCCTTAAACAAAATAAATGTCAGGCTACATAACATCACATACAAATATATTGAATATGTGTTCAGAACATTAGCGCATACGATTTATAATTGATCGTTCGGTCAAAATCCTCTCGTATTAAAATATAAACATTTTCTAATTTATGTAAGTGAACTGTCAATAATGTTAAGTATAAAACTTACACTGGAGTATTCCTGGAAATACAAAATCCATCTCAAAATCTTTGAACGCTACCCTTGTACACGGCAGCAGAATGATAGACTGATAGCTTAGATAGACTGAAAATAGTGACAATAAAAATGACCTGATATGATAACTATATAAGCATAAAATTACGAAACGCTGAAAACGAGGCTGTGCCGAGGGCTATATAGATATAGATGTATATATCCGTTTAGTGCTGTGACGTTACGCACAGTGTTCGGTTCAGTAATGGTAACGTTAGTCGACGTAATTTTCATTTATTTCAACTGACTTTTGTACAAAACTTTCAAGCTTTGCACTATTTTTAATACATATGGCTTTTTCATGTTTGACTACTTATCTAAAAAAATAATAGATTGTGAACATGACTGATTATACATTTTTAATGAATAATCTTTCAATTCTCGATTTTATTTATTTCCTCATAATCTTAACTTTTTGAAATAATTTTAGGGTCTTTCTATCCGTACTACCAACAGTAAACATTCCAAATATGAGTCTTTCGAGAAGATTATAATGAAAAATAATTCTCGTTCGGGTCAATGGCAGCAACAGCTACTATATGTATCCTCTGTTTGCTTGATCTATAATTACAATTTCATTCTCAGCTTTTGGAAATAAAACGGCAGTTTGAAATTGCTCATTTTATTAAGATTAAAAAGTGATCTACAGTCCTTGAATTAGGATCAGTATTTTTCACATGCGTCAGTTTGTCGGATGCGTGGAAATAACTGTTAGTGTATTCAACAAACATTCGTACTAGCAGAAGCTTATCTTTTACTAAAGGTCCCAAAGTAGAAAGGTTCGGTATTATAGAAAAGTTATCATTTATCAAAAACTTCGACGCCTTTAAGATCAGCACATGGTTTACAAAACTTTGATGGAAGTCAAATTTCTTGTTGATTTATTACATTTTAGAATAAATATTTGAAAACTCTCTTCAAACAATATATCATTCAACAGAACGTGTCAAATGCTTAGGACACAAAAATGCTTAACTTTTAGTCTATGGAAAATTAAATACATATACGTTACATTGGCGTTCCTTGCAAAAAACGTTCAATTTGGACGTGGTAACATTTTGGGGAGACATGAACAACTTGATGGAAATTGATGAAAAACTTAGCGTTTGCTTAACATTGAAGGCTTAAACCAATCTTTAAAAAAAATACATTTCAGAAGTAACATTTGTTTTCATAGTTCATTTATACCCTAAATCAGCATGGTACTGAAAAATCTTAAACAATGGCTCTATGGTAACATTTAAGGGAGACACGGAAAAAACTGAAAAAAATAAAATGAGAGAAGCTATGTTAGAAATAAATATGTGTTCGTAAAATTCAATAAAATTACATTTGCGTGTAGAGATGTCGAACCTTTTTTATGACTTATGTGAAAATATTGTAATATCGAAGTGCTTGCTTTCATTTTTGTATACTCGAATTTTCAAATCTTACAGCTGTATGGAATTTCGAAATTGGCCACTAGAATGCGAACTGACATGATATTTATCGTAACCGTTTCACACCATGCATTTGATCATATTATATCCCACCTGTTTGAATTTCATCGTAATCCATTGTTACGTCTTACACGGCAAAAATGGCATTATGAACATGGGACTTATTGCTTAATTATGTAATAATACATAAAATTAAATATTTTAAAATTAGGTTTTATTTAATATCGATTAAACTGATGAACCAAGACAAGTAATTATTTGTTAATACGCATAATTGATTTGTTTCTGTCCTACTTATGCATCAAGAAATGGTCAAATGAAACATAGACCGAATACCGTGCGTAACGTCTGTATCCTTACATCATTTTTATGTTAAGTTTATTCACAATTGCGGTCTTGAAACTGCATTCTAAACCGATTTCATACACATTTAATGTTATCGTTTTGTTCTTTTGTATATATTTTTTATAAAGAAATAAGAAGATGTGGTATGAGTGCCAATGAAACAACTCTCCATCCTAGTCACAATGTGTAAAAAGTAAACCATCATAGGTCAAAGTACGGCCTTCAACACGAAGCCTTGGCTCACAACGAACAGCAAGCTATAAAGGGCCTCAAAATGACTAGCGTAAAACAATTCAAAGAGGAAAACCAAAACTGTTTAACTGTTTTCAAAATTCAACCTTTTGACTCTTTCAATACATGAATTACATTGGTCATAAATAATGTATGAACCATTTTCTACAAGAAATTAAGCAAATAATCAATCAATCAATCATATAGAAAACAAGATCTAACATTGGGGCAGTTTGTCAGATTTTTATAATAGGTTTAACTTGAAAATCTTTATATTAAGCCAATAATTTAGACAAAAAGGTTAAGGATGTGTAAAGATATTATCTATGTCTGTTTTATGTCTATGTACAACCTTTATTATTGTGATTGTTAATGGTCATTAAATTTTAAGTAGTGATTTTCTGACAGAGGGTAAACTGCTATCATCAGAAATAGGTAGTACAAAAACATGTATAGACTCTAGTGATTCACACATTATTTTAGTATAGTAAATGTTAAAACATTACACTTATAACACAATATTGACTTGGCGTCTCAATAGTGGTAAGGGATGTCTAATCCTGACACCGCTTATTGTTTTGTTAGATTCCAGTATCCCGCTTATCATTGTATTGACAACGCTTACAAACGATCAGCCACGATCTCGCGTCACGATTAAACACAAGGAGACCCACTTGACGGTTGCACCAAACCTTATGATGTCTTTGCTTAGTATTTATTTTGCTCACACCTTCGTTGCCAATGTTATGAAACTCTATGCAACTGCCATACAAGTAAAACGTTCAGCTATACAAGTAGGTGGAACATTCATTTTTTACATAAGGAAGTTTCTGTACCAAATTAAGAATATGACAGTTATTTTTCATTCGTTCGGTGTATTCAAGTTTTTGATTTTGCAATTTATAATGATAAAGATCTTTCCGCTTTGAATTTTCCTTGGAGTTCGGTATTTTTAGTATTCTAATCTAAAGTAATTATGTGTCAGTATATTATATAATTTTAAGAAATTAAACGACGATAAAAAAAAGCTGTAAATACTACATTTTGTACATTTCTAGGTAGAAATAGTGAATTGTGAATAGGTCCTCTGATACAGCTTGTTCACATAAGAACATGCAATGCTGCCAAAAAGATTATAAAATCAAATTCAAAGTAACTTAAGATAACTCACCGATCTCAAGTATTGTTGCGAGATATTAATTTTGTTGAATCGTTTTGCGATCAAGTATTTATAGTAATCTGTTTTAGTTGCTATGTATAAAGATAATGCTAAATCAATTTAATAACATCAGGAAATAGGACAATATTAATTCATTGGATATTTTGAAGATCTATATGATGTATTTAACATCACGAGTATGTTATGTCCACACAATTTGATACATTTGATTACAAAAAAAGATGAACTTATTATGCAATAGGATATGAAACGTAGGACGAACATAGCTTATTTAGCCTCGCATGTTATTATGTCATATTTGATTAAATATTGTTTCGTTTATAATTTAAATTATTTTACCTTCCTTATTGACTTTTGAAGTAATCTGTCATTTAATTATTAACATACAAGTGAAAAGTATATAGTTCTATAATTGATTTAAGATAATTCAATGTATGGGGTTGTATAGTGTTGAAGGGGTCTTTATGGGTGTAACTAAAGAGACGAGACTCTGGTTTCTGACGGTTTATTACCAGAAAATATAAACTCACGTGTGGTAAAGTTTCTAATAAGAATTGGATAACTAAAATTTTATTATTAACCAATAATTTTGAAATTACAAAATTAATTATATAATTTTTAAAGCATATAAAAATCATTATGCTAGATTCTATCACAGAAGATATCGGATATGTTCCTAAAATCGTAAGTGCAACCCCTTTCCCTTTTAAGGAATGTGACCTACCGACGGCGGATGCCACATGTAAAGCAGGATATGCTTAGTACCCTTCCGGAGCACCTGCCATCACACCATCTGTGGTGGGGTTCGTGTTGCTTAGTCTTTATTTGTCTATGTTGTATTTTGTGTACTATTGTTTGTCTATTTCTTTTAAGCCACCGCGTTGTCATTTATTTGTTTATCTGTGTGTTTGAATGTCTCTCTGGTATCTTTCGCCTTCTTTCATCAATTTTTTTTATTACAAGATATACTCGAGCGTTATGGTAACATATATTATGATGTATGTAGGATTTCTCAAATAGCTGTAGAAAACATACAGTAACTTTTTGGTGAAATCAGAAAATTGTGATACGCTAAAATGTAACTGCATATTATCCGAAAGTATTCAATAATAGTAATATTTTACGATCTATTGCATGGCTAAAATCTAATTCATGAAAGGATATTTTGGGATATACTGTAATAGTATTTCAGACGTTTGATTAGAATTGGATTATCTTAAATGTCAAAAACAGCAGATAAATTCGACACAACAGCAAAACAGTTGGTATCATAGGCATACATAATCAATGTTTTAAAGTCTTACTTACACTTTTTTTTTATTTCGATAGCAAGATAATATGTCATCATATTATCTGTAATACTATGAAAATTTGAATGGTATACAGCTGGTTTATGAAATGAGAGTAAAGCTTTCCTATTCCTCTTTTTTTTTGTATGCTAGGATTAAAGTTTCCAAGAGTTTTCGTGCAAATCAAAAATAAACAAAATAATGAAATGATGAACAAATAATATTTATATAACGAATTCTAGGACCATTGTGACTTACTTTATTGTTGTTACAATTAAATCTTTAATATTTCTAACATTTCTGGACTACAGTGTCCAAATTATATTTGTATTTATACATCCTTGGCTATCAAATATTCGACTTTGAACGTTCCTAATGAAGGTAAATCTTGAAAACATCGCTATACAAGGGTAGCAACTGCAATAAGGACTCAACTGACAATGTCGACCATACTAACTCATTTGTAGATCTTGTCATGTTGCTCGTTTTTGCCACCTAATGTTTCTGTCTGAGATAACAGGCAAAAATCAGGTCATCAATCACATTTTTCAAAGTATATACACCCTTGAAGGCTTAAGCTATGGATTTTTTTTTCTGAACAAACTTTTTTTTTCGCCTGTGGCGAAAAACAATCTATTTTTTTTGCGACAAGTCGAAAACAATTTTTTTCTTTCAATTTTAGCATTACATATAGTGGCACCTGAGGGGGAAACAAACAATTTTTTTTCTCAGAATCAAAAACAAATAATTTTTTTCTCCAAAAACTGGAAACAAACTTTTTTTCCAAAAAAAATCCAAAGCCCCCCCCCCCCCTCCCCAGAAAATCAAATGGTTGCTGCCTACTGACATACATGTTTTCGGCAATGCTGACATAATTGTAAATCCTGTTATGTTTCAGTTTCCAATTTTAAATAGTTTTCTAGATAAAAGGCAACTAATTTGTATAGTTAGTTCTAATGGTGTACTGCTACGTCACTGTCCAATGTTCAGGGAGGTTTGTATCCTTCAAAGTATATTTAACCCAGTCACATTCTATATATGTGACTGTCCCAAGTCTGGAGCCTGTAATTGAGTAATATTTGTTGTTTGTTACTGTTTAAGTTTATTATAATTGTTTTTGTTTAGTGCTGTTGAACCATTCTCCCATGTTTAGAGGGTTGGCACCATCTAACACCTTTATTTTAAACACAGTCCCATTCTCTATCTGCATGTCCTAAGTCAGGAGCCTGTAATTCGGTGGTTGTCATTTGTTGCCTTTAGTTTTCTCTTTTGAATTGTTTAACATGTGTCATTTCTGTGCATTTTATCTGACAATGCAGTATGGTTTTTGCTCAATGTTTAAGGCTGTACGCTGACTTATAATTGTTTATTTCTCTGTCACTTGGTCTATTGTGAATTATAAAACTGCCAACCACACCACATATTCTTATTTTTATAAAAATGCTCAAATTTGATAAGGGCAATAAGTACATGTAGCATATAAAGTTCCGCAAATTTGACTTGTTTGTAGATCTTGTCTCGGAAATTATATCTATATATAAACAGTTTATCTCTATCTATAATAGTTTTTAAAAAACAATATGCAATCACACAAACTGTTTTTAAAATTGCTTTCTTCAGGCTAAAAATCATTAGAAGATTCAAACTACAATTTCATCTATGACTAACTTGTTGTAAATCATGTTTTGCTGATCATTTTTGCTTTATATCTATTAGTTTTACAGATAGTAAACACCATTCAAAAGATAACATCCAGAAATAATTTTATTTACAAAATTTCAGATGCTGTAACAATGACATATTGATCCTTAAACCAATAGGCGTTCATTCTCCCCTCATGGGTCATTAACAAACTAAATCTGGTTAAGATATTGGTTATAACTCAAAATATTTTATTTGGAAACATAATATTGACATTAGATATCCAGACACCATCCATTCATCATATCATAAGCTAAAACTTCCTAGCATTTCATTAAGTTTAAGTTGTTTTGGGACATGTTCATCAATAATACTTCATGATATCTTGGATCTTTGTTCCTGAAGGTTAAGCTTATGTATACATAGGATCCATGTTAATGATTTTTGGAGGCAATATTTTTCAAAATGACGTCATGATATATTGGATCTTTGTTCTCTAAGGTTTCGATGCTGTAAAATAGGATCCATATTTCTTAATCTTATGTTAATGATTATAGGATGCAATATTTCTCCTTTTTAAAGTTATTTCATCTTCGTTCCTAAAGGTTATGGAATTGAATATATAGGATCCATGTTGCTCAATCGTTTGTTATGTTTTTGGGTCGTGTTTCTCAATATAACATCACACTATCTTGAATCATTGTTCCTCAAGATTATGTATATATAGATCCCATGTTCCCCAGTCATACATGTATGTTTATGTATTTTTTAGGCTATGTTCCTCAATGTGACGTCATCATATCTTGGATTTTTGTTCCTCAGGGTAAACTGATTGTACACTTTGAATCAGTGTTTGACATTACCCAACCTCACAACTGATTCCAACAATAAATTACGATCTTCCTTCTTGAGGTAATCCATTGGCTCTGTGTAATATATGAAGCTTCTTTCTTTTCCATTTACATTATTTAGGAATAAATCTTTCATATGGTTAACACTGTACTCAAGTAATGTAAAAGTCACCTGAAAGCACAAATAATTAAATGTATTTACAGCATTTATCTTGTTTATACTTATATATATGTAGGACTTTTAAATTGCTTCTATTGGTGGTCACTGTGTTTTTAAAGAGCCTTCCCTGGGTACCACCATGTATGTTTTAATGGAACAGCCCTGAGTTGATTGTATAAGTCATATTTGCACTTTTGTAAATCTTGTATTGCTGATCATTTTAGCTGTTGACAGTTTTTTTCTATTATTTTACTTTGTATAATAATAAACAAGAACTTAAAACAATTCATCATTTAAGGGCAAGACTGAAACTTAAAACCATACAGAATATTATATAAAATTTGAAGTAACAAGCCCTTTTATTTCTCTTTGTAAAATAAATAAAGAATGTTTCCAAAGGACATTGATGTCCCTGCTTGAAACACATACAGCAAATTCTGCAATTTTTCGATTTACAATGGGACATAACATAAGAATGACAAAAGTGACATTTAAGGGAAACTTATGTTAGAGTCAAGAAACTGCAAATTTAGATTTTGTTTCCTCATTGTAAATGGGGATTTAATTTGAGAGAAGTCAAAGTGAAGCTATCCAAATTATTATTTCATCTAGTTTTTATGGTAATAAGTATTGTGTATAAGTGTCATAATGTTTGGTTAAGGCAAAACAGAGAAAGATTACCAAAACTGTAAATTTGACAATTTTCCCATTCATAAAGGGACATAACTCATGAACTGTGAAAGTAAGGCCACCCTAATTCAATCTTTATCTGTTTTGTGGTAATAAACATTGTGTATAAGTTTCATAATATTTGGTTGCTGAAAAATAAAGTTTAATTGTAGAACTGCAAATTTGACAAATTTTCCCATTATAAAGGGACATAACTCAAGAACTGTGAATCATTTGGTTGAGTCAAACTAAATAGGTCAGGTGGCTGATGTCACAAACTAAACACCATCCTGATGTGTTGCAATTGATGCAATTCAGTGCATGCAAGAAAATAATGGGTAGACTAAGCAATATTATAAAGTTCATCTCAACAATTAACATGATTATGTATACTAACAAAACAATTCCTTACTTTGGACAGGTCTATTAAGACATAGGGAGGTTAAATTAGTTTATAAAATTATAAAAAAAACAGTGAAACTGAGAGCTCACTGATGATATCTACACCAGCCCAGGAAGTTGTTGAGGGATGAATCTAAAAACACTTCACAAGGTATAGCTGACCTTGAAACCAAATTTCAGAAATTCCTTAAAATGATATCGTTCCTGATGAGATGTGACGACAAAAATATACCTGGGACAGACAGACAGACAGACAGACAGAGTGAGACAGAGGTAAAACAGTATACCCCCACTTTTTTTTAAAGCGGGGTAAGTTTAACCTGTATCTTTTTTTTTTTATCAAAATCAGTGGATTGATCATAGCTACTGTTTTTTTTACTTGAGGCCTATTCTATAAATCTCTTACCTGGGTTCCCATGACAATAATTCCAGGAATAAGTTTTTTTGTCTTATCCTTGGTGAAATGTTGACCAGTATATAGCTGAGAAAGAACTAGAAGTTGTCCACCATGCTGTGCTAATAGGTTTGGTGGAATTTTCTTGAAAATATGCAGTTCATCAGGAATAGATGTATTATCATAATCTGAGTGTTCACTATCACTAGATAAAGATAATGATGATGTTGATAATGGTTCAGCTCTATTCTGTCTGGTTTTCTTAAATCTTGTATGTTTTTGCTTATTCGTAGTTTTTTCCACAAAATGTATCTGAAATTTCAAACAATATCTGTTTTCAATTGCTTTCCTCATTAGGTCCTTATTTGCCCTCACGCGACACATTTCAAGCGACATAGAATTATGCAGTGCATGTTTGTCTGGTCTTGTAAGCGTGAACAAGACTTGCAGATTTTTATAATTTTTTTTATGAAGGTTTACATTAGACAATTTTCCAAAATAAGTGCCAATTAACTATTTTTAGAAAGATGCACATTTGAAATATTCATTACATGAATATTTGTATTGCATTGCACTCTCATGTCTATATTAATGTCTTCAAGGATTGTTAGGGAATTTATATTTTAGCTTTATATCAGCAATGTCTAGCAAGTTAAAAAAATCATTGGGGATCAACAAATTTTGAGTCAGGCATTGAAAAAAATAATGTACATGTATATTGAAAATTGAGTTGTTAGTGCTCTCAAGCCTACATTTCTCTAAGTAATCATACAGGTTTGAAAAAAAAATATTCAGTTATTGCCCTTGGACAGAAAAACTGGGGACAATTGCAGTCTGTTCACTAATGCTCATCTGTATTCAACATGTTCAAATATTTTTACACTCTCTTTTTTAATTTCTTTTATTTTTGAGTCTTCTTGATGAAGGTCAATGAAAAAGCCTTTCATTCAAACTTACTAAACTGATAAAGTGGTATTTTTCATTTTTACATTTTAGTAGTAAAAAAATTGTTTAAACTGAATTAATCTTAGTTAGTTTGGTAGCTGATATTAAAATAAAAATCAAACCTACCAAACTAAATCAACCATACTAAAATAAATGGTAATGTGACCATGGGAAGCCCCAGCTGAAACATATTCATTCATGAAGCATGACTGTGGATTCATTTATTTTTGTTGGTACCATTTTTCATGGATTATGGAAACTTGCATGATTGTGGATATTTGATGTCATGCTTTTTAACAAATAGATATCATGGATATAGGAAGATGTGGTGTGAGTGCCATACAAGTCTGCATACAAGCCAATAATAAATAGATGAACCACAAAAGCCACGAAAATTGGTATCCAACGAATTATCAAAGCACTGTAAGCGCTGTAGGCAGTTAACCAAAAAACCATGGCAAACATAATTATGACAACTGTGCCAATGTTGTTCAATTTGTTTCTTAAAGATTTAAATGAATAAACTTTAGATATTCAAATATTGTACATGTATGCTTATTTAATTAATTAATCATTAAGGCAAATAATTCATATATAATCAAGGTTTCCAAAAGCAACACATATATCAAGTATATTTTTTTCATGGTCATGAGTTTGCAGTGGTACAAGTTGGCAATTATTGGGGACAAATATGGACCTAATAAGGAAAGCAATTGAAAACAGATATTGTTTGGCAATTATTGCAGTTGTTCTAGTTGATAGTTAACGTTAGTATTAGTTGACTGTTAGGAGTTCAAGTTGACTTCAGTAAGGGCTTGTAAAAGCATCAAAGGCAAAACCGCCACTGAGTATGAATTGACTTGCTTCCCTGAAAAGAAAACTGAGTTTGTGTTCTACAGTACAAAAATAATGAGACACAAATCAGACAAATAGATATAGGAAGATGTGGTGTGAGTGCAATGAGACAACTCTCCATCCAAATAACAATTTATAAAAGTAAACCATTATAGGTCGATGCACGGCCTTCAACACGGAGTCTTGGCTCACACCGAACAACAAACTATAAAAGGCCCCAAAATTACTAGTGTAAAACCATTCAAACAGGAAAACCAACGGTCTAATCTATATATATATAAAAAAAAATATGTTTACCACTACAGGGATCAAAGGTGAGGTCTGACTGACCTGCCCATAGTAAATGTAAATGATCCCCCACCTTCAACCCAGGTCCATGATGTTTAAGTTTGGAATAAAATGACAGGTACTTATAGAACAGTTGGTCAAACATTCTTGGGCTTGAAAGATATGTTTTCTTTAAAATGAGCCATATTAAAGTGAAAATTCTTATAGGACCAGAAATATTTTAAAATATATTTTAAGGTAAATTCTTAAAACCTACTAATTTTTTTCCATTAATAAAATTTTATAATAAACAAGAAATAATTGTAATATAATCATTAATGCTGTAATGAAGTCTCTCAAACAAAGCCTCCATAATTATCCTTCCCATAGTCGCCTGACATTGGGCAAAGTCTAGTACAGATTGGTTAGGTGTAGCAAAGTGATATGCATATGGGATGCCTATGATATTGACCTTGCATGTCATTCAATCTTATTGAAATGACAAATAGGAATGAATATGGTTCAAGAGTTAGTATCTCAATCTTTTACAAGTTCTCAAAACACACACAAGAGGGGGTGGGTGACCCTAGGGAGTACCCCTTTATTTCATTTGATTTTTTATATTGTCCCATTCATGAATATATATGGTTTATGGGTGGGGAGCTTGACCTTTATCAAGTTTTCAAACAGGAAGGGTGGGGTGACCCTAGTGACTTCCCCTATATTTCATTTGATTTTTTATATTGTCCAATACATGAATATATATGGTTGAGGGGTGGGGATCTCATCTGTTTCCAAGTTATCAAACAGGAGGGGTTAATGTGACCCTGAGGACACTGATAAAGAAAATTTATACTATCACCAGGAACATATATAGTGTTAGGTCTTTGCATCGGAACTAAACACATTTATTTCTAAAAAAACAGTTGTTGGCATGACACGGGTTATGTTCTTCTCATATATTTTATGATAGTATGATACTAAACCCCTAACGGGAGGGATTGTACCTGATATTCATATGATGAAGACATAATCTTTCAATCAGTTTAATTGAGGTCTGGAGCTGGCATGTCAGTTAACTGCTAGTAGTCTGTGGTTATTTATGTATTATTGTCATTTTATTTATTTTCTTTTGTTACATCTTTTGACATCAGACTCGGACTTCTCTTGAACTGAATTTTAATGTGCGTATTGTTATTCTTTTACTTTTCTACATTGGCTAGAGGTATAGGGGGAGGGTTGAGATCTCATAAACATGTTTAACCCCGCCGCAATTTTGCGCCTGTCCCAAGTCAGGAGCCTCTGGCCTTTGTTAGTCTTGTATGATTTTAAATTTTAGTTTCTTGTGTATAATTCGGAGTTTAGTATGACGTCCATTATCACTGTACTATTATGCATATTTTAGGGGCCAGCTGAAGGACACCTACGGGTGCGGGAATTCTCGCTACATTGAAGACCCATTGGTTGCCTTCGGCTGTTGTTTGCTCTATGGTCGGGTGGTTGTCGCTTTGACATATTCACCATTTCCTTTCTCAATTTTATTAGATATACTGTATTAATAACATAATATCCAGCTAGATAATAACAATGGCACGTGTTTCAGGATTTATTGGGTAGAACACAAATCTAAGGTGCTTTCATAAGGCAGCTTAACTGCCTTAAAATGAATCCATAGAAGTAATGAATTCAATTAGAAGATAACTATATTGTATTTTGGGCTTCCATGGCATCAGTTGGTGATTTGATGGTTGAAAATTGAGTTTACAGGCGACAATTTATTGGAGCCAGTAAACGGTTATTTACAACAATCAAATCACCAATCGATGCCTCCTTAGCTTAAAATCAACAATTGATGTCATCAGAGCTTAAATACAATATAGTTATCTCCATTCTAATGAAACAGAAAACAATGTCAAATCATAAATTTATAATCTGTCATAAGTTGTTTGCACTTGTGAATTGATGCCATGTGAATTGATGATGTTATTCAATCAAAATGAACATTACAATTGATGTTGCATTAGAATTGTGAGTCATACCTCTACAACCGACACAGCACACACCACTCTGGGATTCTCAAGTATGTCTCCAGCAAGAATCACAATGTCTGGTTCTGCTGTTACACTTTTCTGAAGGATGTCCATAGTCGACTTAAACATTGCTCCTGGACTGAAAACACAGAAAATATTAATAAAATTGAAAATAGAAATGAGGAATGTGTCAAAGAGACAACAACACGACCATAGAACAGACAACAGCCAAAGGTCACTAATAGGCCTTCAATGCAGCGAGAAAATCACGCTCCCAAAGGGGTCCTTCAGCTAGCCCCTAATCAAATATATATATACTAGTTCAGTGATAATGGATGTCATACTAAACTCCAAATTATACTCAAGAAACTAAAATAAAAAATAATACAAGACTAACAAAGGCCATACATACGTAAATGTATACAACATGAATAAAAGAATAAAGAGATAGATATAAGCTTAGGGTCAGTGTAACAGCAATCAAACTTCAACAAATACCATAGTTACAGAAGTTAACTTAGACAAAATATATTCCAGTATTTCAAAGTCAATGAAAGTCTGTCTTTTAAATAACATTATATTAGGAGCCTATAAATTCAATGGTGTTGTTGGGTTATGTTAGTTATACATGTAGTAGTTGCCTTTTGAAAATTGTTTTGTTTTAAATTATGCCGTAAATTTTCACAATTGAATTGTTTCATATTTTTTCATGTCTGGATCTATTATCGCTGTATAAATTACCTAATGTACCTAAATTGCACCTATTCAACAAAAATAACTGAAGAAATCTTAAAAGTTTTCTTTGAGACTGAACAATTTGTAATTTTGTAATTTGACATTTTACATGTCTTACAACATAAACCATTTCAAATATATTAAAATATACACAAAACGTTACAGTATGTATCAACATGATCAACAGATGTACCATTCACTGAAAAGTAGAATCTAACAAAACATTGCTATGAGACATCAACAAAGAGTTGTATTTTAAAAATGAGCAAATAAAATATATTAAAATGTCATGTTTTTCTCTGACTGTTCATGCCATCTTTACACTAAATCCATCAGAATTTGGAAGTGTAATGATCAATAATTTAGATGCATGATTTTTTTTATAAGTTGTAATTGGCTTTAAACTAGCTGTCAGTAACTGTGAGTACTCTCAGATCTGTACTTTGTGTCTTTTAATTGTTCTGATGAACAAGTACCAAGCCAATTATATATATATATAAAAATAATATGTATAGCTATATATAATAAATAAGGATGTGTCTACAAAGTCAACACAGAATTGAAACTTTTATCTGGATCATTAAAAAAATGTAGGTGAACTATCTGTCAATATATGTGCAATTTAGGTACTCTTTATTTATAATTATTGTACTTATATAACATGAATAAGTTATTACTTTTATATACATGTACCATCCACATCTACATGTAATTTTTTTGACTATATTGTCATTTTGTTGCTTTTGTATTGGACAAATGTACCTACCCTGCTAAAACACCAGTCATTCTTACAAAAATTGTAAACAAATCTATAAACACAGCTTCTGATCCAGTTTGTCCTCCATATTTCATCAAGCTTTCTCCATTATTGAAATCATAACACTTTATCATCAGTATCAAATTTCTAATAAAATGTTCACCAAGATTTGTCAGGACTCTGAAATGAAACAAGAGTAAATCAGATATATGTACACCCAATACTCATGATAGGGCTAAAACCCTCATAGTAATATCTAATAATTTGAAAATGGGTAAGTTCTAGCATTATTCATGTACTGGATTCTAACATGTGATGGTACTCTTAAAATGCAATGGTCACAATAAAGTACAATGGTCTACCCTAAAGTGGGATGGTGTCAGACGCTGAAGTGCAATGGGTTAAAAAAAATTTAAGTGCGATTAGATATCATGCTTAAGTGCGATGGTATGACACATTATAGTTCGATTGTGTAACAGGAATGTAGTTCAGACAATGGGTTTTGTTTGTTGCTGAATTTCTATTACAATTTCATTTATTGTTTTATTTATATATCAAGCTGTACATATAGTCTTTATCTTTTGAATTGTTTTGCACTGGTCATTTTATAACCCTATATAGATTGTTATGCAGCATGAGCCAAGGCTTTACGTTGACACCTGTATGATTATACATGAACAATATTTGGGGCTGGATGAATAGTTTTTACTACATGTTCATCTTCTTATTTTTTTTTAAAGTACGATAGTTGTCCAAAAAGTGTAATTGGTTAAACTGCAGTATATTAGTATATCAGGAATTTAGTGGAAGCCGTTTTTTTAATAAAAATAAAATGGTGTGTTAAACAATGCCCCGGTTAAAGGTCATACATAAAGTTGCAAACATCAATGACATTAGGTCGGGATAAGGAGTTGTTTTATTGGTGATCATTTTTTATGATGATGCTACACATCTGTTTGTCAGGTTGCTGTTTTAAGTTGATATATATATTCATTATTTAAAAGAAATAACAAACTATATTATATTTTTTTATAGAATTATTCAATAAGAAATTGTCTGTTTTGATTTAGGTTCCTTTTACAATTTTTCAAATTAAGTTAACCTCTTCCAGCAACAACCAAAAAATCCAGATTGTGATCATTTGTTTTTTTCTTCTTTCTTTTCTCGTGTAATAAAAATCCTTAAGGGCATACTCTACAGTTACAGGGGAAGTAAAGACGTTGCTAGCCTCAATTGTTATTTTTGCGACATCAAACTATGATTTAACAAGAAAAGATTTCGACTGATTTTTATCAATCAAACTTACATGACTTATCTAACTGGAAAACTAGTTCATGGACCCCTCTGTTTTAAAATGCCATTTGGTTTGATTACGTAAGAAGATTATGTTAGCCAATTTTTATGAAAACGTAAATAGTGCAATTTTTTTTAATTTGATAAACATGATAAATGTGCAGCAAAAAAATGATGTTTTTTTTACTACATTCGTGTACATTTGATAAATATGCACAAATTTAAAGGACATTCATCATGTTCATATGAAACAGAATTTACAAATACATATAATTTAACAAAAAACAGCTTGTGTTTATCTTTTAAAGCACAAAATTTATGTATTTCTGGCGAACAAGGCGAAAAGAAATATGTCCACAAATCCAAATTTTGAGCAAATATATATATAACATTTGGACCTCTAGACATTTTACTCAAAAAGTAGCACATGATAGAAGGCATATTTTTTATTACATATTTGATTTAATCAGGTAAAAAATAGCCTATATGCAAATTGTCAGCAAATTTAAATATGGGGTCAAAACTGTATCGTATACGTATACCCTTAATATGAACAAACATTATCTTCATGATGCTGTCGAACGTTGCTACATTTTTGTAACAGTTGAGCACAGGCACTTGTTTCTGTCAATATATCATGTATATGGGAGTTTACTATCCATATCCGTAAGAAAAATCACTTTGTACGGGTATGGATAGTAAACCCCATATATTGACAGAAACAAGTGCCTGTAGATGTGAGGCATTACATGTAAGGCATAAAAAAAAAGAAGAGTAAAATAGCCTTTCAAATAATTATTTGGACTCAGTGAAAACCCTGAACATTGTGTTCATGGACTTTTACCTTCCGTTTTCAGTAACATCTTTTTTGATGCTGTCTATTAATAGCATTTCTAATCTTTGACTGGAATAAACAAGCAAGTCATTGGTGTCAAATGAGAAAGTAAAACAGTTCTCTAAAGTTTTTACAAATTCTGATTGTTCTGAACTTAAACCTCCAGACATCTCTGTTTCACTGTAAACCATGTCAAGTATTGTCGATATCGTATCTGGCTTATCTTTATAATAGACTCCAACGGAACCCAGGTCTTTAATATCCCAGTCCGTTGTACAGCTGGGAAGTTTGTGACACCGCGATCGACCAGGATACCTCCCCTCACGGCAACGATTCGTGTGTTTAAAATTGACATGACATGATCTAGGAAGACTTGTATTATGAGGGTTTTCATTTTCAAGCTGTAATACACCTGATCGCACGTTCAACCCGTCCTGAGTTTCTTCAAATTCCATTATTGTGTAGTAAGTCACCTTACGGTATAGGGACAGAAACTAGTAATTGATGTACAATATGTTTATCGCGGGTATTTTATACAATTAGTTTCACTGGTCTGATCTGCTGATACATGAGGGTGGTAAAGGGTTATTTTCGTGCAACGTGATCGCCGTTTTTTATTTCACGTTCAACGTGTTTTTACTTTTTTATTTGACGTTCAGTCGTGCAAGAAGGGTGCCTCGTTCAACGAGTTCTGCTTATTTAAATTTACGTGCATCGTGATTTTCAAAGTCTTATTTTGCGTGCTCGGTATTTTTCAAATAAAATTCAAACACTTGGCAGGGATCGTCAAGAAATACTTTTTTAAAAGCCGTAAACCAATTATATCATAAATGTGTATACTAAATCGGGAATATCAAGTAAAACAAAGAGTTAATATATACAAGAAGACAGTGACTCAGTCACAAAAGGTTCAAATAAAAGTATTTATTTTTCGTGCAACGTTCATTACAGAAATTATTTCACGTTCAACGTGAAATTTTGTCTTATTTCACGTTTTTTTCGTGCAAGCACCCCCCTTTAACACCCTCATACATGTCATCAGAGACATATAATACAATAATTATATGTCTCTGATGTCATTTATAACAGGGACTTTCGAGTCCTTTCATAAATAGCAGAGACATGTAATACAATATTGTGTGTCTCTTAATTATGATAGTTAATAGTGTTTTTTTTTTATTTCCAATAAATAAACTCATCATATATATATATATATATATATATATATATATATATATATATATATATATATATATATATATATATATATATATATATATTATATAGATGCCAGCACTAAATTTAGTCTTCTCTTCTTCTTTAGGTTTTCAGTAGTCCTTCAATGATTTGAAGATTATTTACTGTTTGCGCGCGCAGCTAACCTATATATTTACAAAGACAACAACAAAAATATTTGAAAATAAATTTGAGGTGCGTAATTTAACTTTTTAACGAGGCCCAATCTAAAAGAATTATGAAAAATCTGACCAATAACTATGTCTGAATTTTTTCCTCAATTCCTATATATGTATAATGAATGGATTAAGCTAAAAAAATATATACCTTACCTTTATTGTAGTAACGGGAGGGACATGCTAAAATAGGGCTAATATTATAATGGATATATAGTAAAAATTGCCCTGAAATGAACTAAAAGTGAATTTAAAAAAAAACTGTTCAATAACTAATTTTGTTTTTCACATAAGACATGCATCAAACATCACTCTTTCCATTCAAAGTCAGAAAACCAGGTGTTGCGGGGGAAAATTTTTATAGGGGGGGCTCTCAAAACCTACATTTTACCATTTTTTTAAAAGAAAATCAAGATATCACTCAAAATATCCAAAATTAATTTTTAAAAATGTAATAAGTTGTCTCTTTGTTATCCTGGATCAACAAAACTAATTATTAATTAAAAAAACATACTTAAAAGGTAAAATTTCACAAGGAGGGTGGGGTGCAAAATTTCAAGTCATTTATTATCATATCTTCACAAGCAAAAATCTAATAATCAAAAATAATTGAAAAGAAATATGTAAATGTAAATAAAACAAACTTATAATACATATATAAAAGAATGCATTTGAGTTGAAAGAAATAAAAAAAACTTGGTTTATTGGGTTTGACATTTTTGAAGGGAGAGTCTCAAAACTTTTTTTTATTTATTTTACAAATAGAAAATATCAATAGGAATTGAATTGCACTTTATTTGAATAAAGTAGATTCCTAGTTAAGACTTGCAAATGGAAATATTGGTTAAAAATCTTAATGGGGAACATCTCAAAACACAAATTGAATATCTAAAAAAATAAAATGTAATGCAATACCTTTTTTACATAATCAATGAACCGTGAAGTTGATTAGAAGGGTTAAATACCAAAATGATATTATTTATACTCTGATGCCTATAGGTTTATATAAAGTTTTCATAATGATATCATAGCACAATCCTTTATGGTAAAATAAAATAACTTCTACCTGCAGTTCAACCAGACTTTGTACCAATGGACTGTCGGACACAGAGATCTTTACACTATAATCCCCTACTTTTAGTAGACGTATATATATAAACTTGTGAGGGTTCAACTATAAAAACAGATATCTCATACAGAATCCTGTTGAAATCATTAAAAGCTGGTCTTTATAGCCTGAAGGCTTGGGTACTTTTAAGGCCGTGTGAACTCCTCTCTGGGAATGACAAGTCTTTTTTTTTCTGTCATATCATTTATCTTGAAATTTTGCTGAGCCATTGTATTCAACTGTTTTTTTAAAATGTTTTTGAGGCAATATGGAGAAGACTGTCAGTAGTCAATTCCAATGTCATTCAGTGCAGATCATATTGTGAGCCTTTATAGCTGAATCGGTTTCATTCGTAATCATACCACATCTTCTTATTTGTTTATATCTACTGCACCCGGGAGACTTGGTGATGACTTCATGCATTTGTTCCAACAATGTTCATTACTACAGACAGAACTAACACTCCCTGATCTATTCTTTGGTTTCTAGGCCAGATAAACATAATAAAAAAAAACAATCTCTTACTGATTGAGTATTTAATAATTTCAATATTAACAATATAACAAATAACATAAATTCAACAATGAAAACAAGGTAACTATATATGTTTATGAACAGATTTTTAAAGTCCCTAAAACATAAGGTTGATAACTGAAATCAAATGAAATTGTAATTTTTGTGCAACATTATAGGATTAAACTTATTTACTGGACGGAGTCCTAAACTTACAAACAAAAAAGAGGGCTTTTATGTTGAATTTGTGAGTCTGAGACCAGATTACAAAGCAACCACGTTCTAAAAAAATGTGCTAAATTCTGATAATTATTAATTGATACATTTTTAATATTTGTTTTCCAAATTTTATCTTTCTTCAGACCTCAAATTCTTTTCATGTGTACTGCGCATGACTATATTAGGGAAGCAGTTTTGGCAAAGGCGTTTATTGACGTACCCATCCTTCCAAGCATAACTTATCAATATAAACTGAACAGATGGTCACTCAGGAAAATGTGATTCAAGTTTTCCTACTGGTTTATCCAAGATATCCATTAGTATTACACAAATTTACAAAAGGTTAACAAATATAAAATGATTGTCTTGTAGAGAAGCCAAGAAAATTTTGTTCACAAATTTTCCTTATACACAAATACAATTGGTAGTAAAATTTCAAACTACCCTCTTACAGGAAGTTCCTGTACTGAAGATCTAATTATTGCACTCAACATGTTAAGATCTGGAGTCTATTCTGGACCAAATATGAAATTATTCCCTTTCATAGAAGCTTCTAAAGACAATTTTGAAGACAAACTTTTACCTTGTACAATGAGTAGTTACATTTAAAACTATCAGCAAACACAAAGTGGCTGAATTCAGATCTAAAAACTGCTTAATCGTTACAACTCAATATTATCAAGCTTTGGGCCAAATATAAAATCATCCCCTTTCATAAAAGCCAAGAAAACTTTACAAAAATAATTTCCTTGTACATTCAGCAGTCATACTTTAAACTGAGTAATTAATTTGGCTGCATACCAGATAAAAAAAATGCTTACAACTCTCCATGATCAAGCTCTGGGCTTCATATAAAATCATTCCCTCTCATAGAAGCGAAGAAATCATTGTCGAAAGATTAATAGACAGACAGAATTACATACCGTGATGTAGGTAAAATGATACCCCCACCTGAATATTTCCTTATAAAACAGAAAGATGTTGAAATTTCAGAAATCTTGGTAAATTGAAATTGTTCCTGGGAAAAATGCAACTAAAATTTTCCACATTGCTATCATGTGTGAAATGATACAAGTGTAAGATAAACGGGATGTTGTTGATTGATGAATCTGAAAAAGAATCACATGGTATTGCTGACTTATATAGTAGTTTCTGAGAAAAATGTGACAAAAAAAATATCAACTTGGCTATAATGTGTAAAATCATACTAATTTTGTTAAACAGGAAGTTGTTGAGTGGGGAATCTTAAAATGCATCACAGGTTAAAGCTTACTTATAAACCCTGAAATAAAATATCAGAAATCCTCGTCTTCAAGTTCCTCAAAAAATTAAACAAAATATATTTATGGCACAGACAGAGGTAGAACAGTAAACCCCTATTTTGTTTAAAGCGCATGTATAAATATTAAATGCTGCCCTATTTATCAATACATGTTCATGTGTATAGTCACTGTATACAGTAATAACATCATTCTTCATTAGAAAAAAAGTCAGCTATCTTTTGGATCACTCGACGATTGTTACTAATTCTGGCCTTTCCACTGCCTGTCTTTTCACTCAACAAATAAAATAGACCATCAAATCCATCTCTATGATAAGAAATTTTCAGATGATTGTAAGTCAATGTTGAATCTTCAAGTTTCTTGAAAATTGTTCTAGAGAGGACCTTATTTCTTAACAAGTGTTCTAATGACTCTTTATTCGGTTGCACACCCTGAAATGTAACTTGGTGACTGCTGTAAAAATAGTCAGATAGGAGAACATCAATTTTCTCCGTCTTTTTTACAAGAGACATAAGCATTCTACAATCATCTAAAGCGTTGTGAGCGGAATAAGCTTCATTCAACAGTTTCTGAGCAATATACTCTTGCTTGTAATTTTCAAATTCTGGATACAACATTTTGAAAAAAGGTAAAGTATCACAGAATCCAACAATATATCTTGAAAAATGATTCCATAATTTATAAAATTTTAATTGATTAAATAGTATGATACTGTCAAATCGCCTATTGTTATGAGCAGCAAGCACAATGTGTTTGTCACTGGCACAAAGTGACATTAAAAACTGTATGAAATCTAAAAGAACTTGCTGTGGGTGTTTATGTGAAACTGGTTCATCATTGTAAAGGAGCTCATTTGTCGCTGTATTAAACTTTAATCCTGTCACTCTACATGCATCT
Source organism: Mytilus galloprovincialis (assembly GCF_965363235.1). Lineage (NCBI taxonomy): Eukaryota > Metazoa > Mollusca > Bivalvia > Mytilida > Mytilidae > Mytilus > Mytilus galloprovincialis. The sequence goes on along the minus strand of NC_134850.1, from coordinate 61,103,146 downwards.
TCTGAAATTTCTTGAGTAGGAGTTGCGTATCTGTTAAATTCCTGTTCTTCACAAACTGCAGAGATTTGTGTAATTGAACTTTGTCTACCTATATAAAAAAGAAAATAACTTAATAAATTGATGAAAATAAGTAGATTGAATGATTGTCATGGTAAAAGTTCAATTGCAAATTTCTTTTGTATAATTAAACCAAGAGTAACAATAGTGGACACAGATCAGTATGGATAGTACTTAGCAGTCTGAGAGTATTGCATAGGAATATGACTCAACTTACTAAAGGATACCTCCACATCCCACATTTGATTAACTAAATTATATCAATTATCTCCCTTGGAATTTCTTAGACCAGGATTTTTTTTCTTTATATTTTCCAATAAATGTGCATCTATGACTTAAATTTTGTGTAAGTTTCATAACATTTCCTTGATGAGGCATTCTAAAAAGTTGCAGATTAAAAAGGTGGAAGGACATTATTTGGCTCAACTAATGAATTCCTGATTGTCTAGAACTTTTTCCGAATAAAATACCATTGTTATACGACAGTGTTTTTTTTTTTACAATAGAACTATAAACGAACACAAGCTTTTTTTTTTAGAAAATTTTCTCTTGACTATTTACCTAATAGTAAAAAAGACTTAACCAGCAAATAGTTTTTAACCATTTCCTGAACTTTTGTCTTTGGATAAAAGTGACATCATAGTCTGATAATACATCATTCTGATGCCATGGTTTTCTTTATAAAAAAATAGTTATTGACTGGCTTTTTCAAACAATAGCAAGTTTAACTATGCTTCCATTCTTTATCCATTCAATGATTTGTCCTTACAGCCTGTCAGTCAATAAGTATATAATATTGTCAGAAAATATCAAGTTTTTGTGAATACTTGGCTGATAGGTGAAATTGTTTGGCAAGTCTGGCATATTCCCTTACTCCTGAAGCTTGTACAAATAAACTTGATGCTTTACTATTTCCAATTCATATTTATATCATACTTAGTCCTGTGGTCTCTAAATCATAAAAAACTACAACTTTCTCAATATTTTCACAGTTGTCCTCTGATGGTCCTGGAATAACTGTCAAATCAGGTTCTTGTGCATCAGCTAAAATATACAATTGAGGTCAAATTATATCTTGTAAGAAGACCTATCTGGAAAAATTCAATATAATGTATAAAATTAGAAAGAAGGGATGTAATAACACTGTTTCGGTTTTTGTGTTGTAATCCACTGTCATATGAAAAAGTAATGGAAACACTTTTTTTTTGTTAAATCTTCAAAATACATTTTGATTTCAAATTTCTTTCTTATTTTGATATTGTTATATATTGGATAAATGTATATTTGAAAATTGTATATTTGGATATTTGAAAAAAAAACATAATATAAGTTATATGAAATAGAAACCACAAAAGAGAGTAACAGTATTATAAATAATTTACCAATAATGTTAGCAGGGCAATTTCATTAATGGAAATTAGTCATGTTCTTTCATTGTCAAAATTATATTAAAAGGTTGTTCATCATGAAAGTTCAATCATATTCCCCAAACATCTATGTTGTCAAAAAACTCTAACAAAAATTATCTTTCTTTGTTAGAAAATAGTAAATCCCAAATTAATATAACTATAATTTTATATCAAATATTTTGAAATATATTTTATATATGGGTAGTGCTTTGATAACATGTTGTAGGAACAATTATTGTTTTTTTAAATTCTTATTGAAGACGTACAGATAAAATTTATACATACCAATGACATTTGAGCAGTAAGTGTCCCCTTCCCTGATTTCATGACTTCTTGTTTCTGAAGATCTCTGACTTTTAAGTTTTAAACGTTGTAACTGTAAAATAAAGTCTACACACTCTAAAGCATGACAAATTTAATGTTTATTCACATAGTTATAATGATACAATAGGATAATACTTTATATAAAATTTTAAAAAAAAACCAACAATTTAGAGGATTTTTTTTCATTTAAAACTTTCTATCATATGATCAAAGGGATGTAACTCCCACTAAACAGGGATTTTAAATTTTTTTTATCATGAAAATAAGAAATTTCAAAAGGCTGCATAAAACTATGTTTAGAATTTATCAATCTCCTTAAAAGTCATTTAATGTATAAAGATTGTGTTCGAATGAAAATTCTGAAATGCTTTTAAATCAAACCTTAAATTCCTTAGTCTTTGCTACAGTCCTTTTCCTGTTAACATCCTTGTCTCTTATTGCAGCTGTTACTGTTGTGGCAATTCCAGGACTAAGACCAAGCTCTTCATGGACCTAAAAAAAACACACAAGAACTTGGGAGCTGTGTCTTACATTGTGTATGATAACATTTCACAAAGCTACCATCCTAAACAACATTTATATTATTCTTTTTGATATATTTTTTTCTATGTATGTGCCTGTCTCAAGTAAGGAACCTGTAATTCTGTGGTTGTTGTTTGTTTATGTGTTAGTGTTACAAATTTGTTTTTTGTTCTATTTCTTTTATAAAAATAAGGCGGTTAGTTTGCTCTGAATTGTTTTACATTGTCATTTCGTGCCTTTTATAGCTGACTATGCAGTATGGGCTTGGCTCATTGTTGAAGGCCATACAGTCACCTATATATATAATTGTTAATTTCTGTGTCAAGTTTGTCTCATGGAGAGTTGTCTCATTGGCAATCATACCATATCTTCTTTTTTATATCTATGAGTTTCATGTGATTATGGTTTATCTTTCAACTTAACCTAATTAGTGAACCAGTTTTACAGTTTTTCAAGTTTATAAACCATATTCTGTTTAAAAAAATAATTTGATGAATGTTTTTATATTTATACTTTATTTAAATAAATTATTAGTACCTGTGCAACATATTTGTAGCCTTCATTTTTTTGACAAACAGCAGCAGACAATCTGTGAGCTAAACTTCCACTCTCACTGTAATGCTTGTCTTTTGGGGCCTTTGATCGAACAGTGTTGTTAAAGCTTTCATTAGGATTACTGGAATCTAGTTTGCTCATCTTTCCCGGGTCAAGGTCTGTAAACACTTTTAAAAGATCTTTTTTCAAGTTTTCATCTTTGAGATCTGCACCCCATGGTAGATTTCTGTGCTTTGCTGTGGGTTTGTTTTTCATTTGGCACCAGTCTCCACATCCATCATGATTACCAAACTGGTGTAGCACTACAGATGGTAAACTGTTCTTTATTCTGTCTGAGTCACCTTTGTTTTGGGCTAACATGAAAGAAAAACTTTTAATGAGAGCAGTAATTGTTTTTACAGACAGCTCTTTATATTTGCCTTTTATTTTGTGGAGCCTATTTGATATGTTCTTCTTTACATGATTGATGTCACTGACCTTTTCCAAACATGAGTCAACTTCACATCTTGCCCGATTGAATGCTGTGCAATCGTCATCTCCTATTAGTGTTATTACCGGGGTATCTTTCTTTTTGGCGTCTTTTAGTATTTCCACAATCATGTCTGGTTCCATAGATTTGGCTGAGCCACACCAATTCTTACGACATTTATGTTTTGTTGGTAGCTGTTTTTTTAATTTTGCCACATCACATTTCCTGCATCTCTTATATCGAGCACTATAGCCAACAACCTTTCCTGTTTTTTTCCCAATCATGGAAGTTGTTCCTACAAAATAAGTTTTCCATTGAATATTTTTTTTAAATTACTGGATTTCACTAATTACGTGTTACACCCACTTTCATGTCAAAAGGAATCTAGCTCCTCATATATATTATTCACATTATTGTACCCTTCATAAAAATAGTTGATACCAGGAGTATTTTTAATGTATTTTTATTCAAATTTATTTCATTTTTATAACCCTGTTCATTTTTATACACATATGTTTTTCTGCTGGTGGAAAATATTCTTTTTTACCTCTATGCCTTTTTCAATTTAGTTTTGCCAACAAACATAAACATATTTTACATACAATTTTCCTTACTTAGAAAAAAACCAAAAGAGAAAAAAAAAGAAGATGTGGTATGATTGCACATGAGACAACTCTCCACAAGAGCCCAAGATGACATAGAAATTAACAATTATAGGTCACTGTACGGCCTTTAACAATGAGCAAAGCCAATACAGTATAGTCAACTGTTAAAGGCCCCTAAGTGACAAATAAATCAATATTGTCTGATGAAGTATTCATTTTGTCCAAGAAACCCGTAAAAGGTAAACAAGATGGATAAAATCCAATTGTTATAATTTCTTTAGCCAAATTCTTTTGCAAACGATGAATCTTTCATTGCAAACATTTTTTTTTCTTTTCCAAAATGTGTAAAAATGGAGGCTGCCAACGGAAACCCTGCTTCCAAGAATGATATATCTGTTCAATATTTCTTAGTTTTAAGAATAAAATAAGTTTTTTTTTAGTTTTAGTATGACATGTAAACAGATCATAATACTTCCATCTTGAGATAGGTAAATAATAAAGATATAGTTACCAGACAAACTATTGTAACACCTTCCTGAGCCCCTTCTCTGATAAGCTCCGTCTGCTGATGCTGTTATTCCAGTTACACTAATAGGGCCACACACAGGATTAGTGTTATCTGTTGAAGCTATTCCACTACTGCTTGTTGCAGTTTCTGACCCACTAGCAATGGCATGAATTGCATCACTGTCATTATCGGCTTGTAAATTACCTGAAATGAAAAAATGATTGACAAGTTAAAAGATAAAAGCACTACATATGGACAGCAACCCTACAACAGGTCAGGCAATGTCTGATTCCCCTGAAAATTTAAGGGAATATAGATCTTGACCCCATGTCAAATATATACTAATTGCTTTAGTTTCAGAGTTATAAGCCAAAATCTGCATTTCAACCCTATGATTTATTTATAGCAATGGCAGCCATGTTTTTTTTACAAAAGAGAAAATAAAACACAAACCTTGTACTAAATAAGGATAATTAAGACTTAGTTTGGTGTTCATTGTTTCATAGCAGGTTTTTTGAAAGTTAACAAACTCAAATAATAGACAAATTACATGTGAACAAAGCCAGATCTAGCTAGCCTCTTGTTTATCATATGAATAAAGTTCTATTTTTCTTTAAAGACTGACATATAAAAACCTATGTTGCGTTAATTATGATTTAAACTTCATTTCATGCTCATTCAAAATAGTGCTAATTTTCACACAACAAATCACATTCACATTAATATTCATGACATGTGTAGAGTGGTTCAATCCTTTGTAGATTGATATTCAATACTAGAAAATATCAGGCTTACACAAATCTGTCATTAAAGAGTCATCATTGATTTACTCACAAGTTTTTGTTAGCAATCCCTCCTCAAACAAAGCATTGTCTACGGATTGTTGTGCTATATTTTCAAGAATAGGCCCAACCTCTTCACAACGTCTTCTTATCAGGCTTTCACTGACATTTGGCAAATTTAGTGATGTAAATAAATTATTAAGCTGTATTGGTCCTATTCCACTGTGGTACATACCTGAAATATTAATTTTCATTTAAAAAATTGCAGTATTTGTATGTGTCAATACATTTATGTACATATAGGAATCTGATGTACAGTAGTTATCATGTGTTTATGTAATTTATACATGTTTCTCGTTACTCGTTTTTATATAGATTAGACCGTTGGCTCCAAGTTGAAGGCCGTACATTGACCTTATATAATAATGGTTTACTTTTATAAATTGTTATTTGGATGGAGAGTTGTCTCATTGGCACTCACACCACATCTTCCTATATCTAACATATATATATTTTAAAACTAAAAATTTGAACAACAGTACTAATATAAGGTGACATACTGCAGCTGTGCTATATGAGCAGTCAAATTGCATCGACTATAATTCATCTGTGATAAACAGTCAGTGATCGTACATGTATATATCCCCTTGTATATGACGTAGACAATGGTTTTCTGTACAGTTTAATTGATGACGTCAATAAAATATACAGGTTGGCGGAAATTTTACGCCTTTGGCTTATAAGTAAGAAATGATAGTTTCTACTCTAAATACATCAATTAGATCAGTTATAAGAGTTGCAGTTTATAGTGAAATATAAATTTTATTTGTACTTGGCTGGAAAAAAACTTTTTCTCGCCACAGCCTCGCTTTCTATCTGCTTCTACATGTTGTAAGTCTTGTACAGATAACATTGATATTTCGTGACATCAAAAGATTATAACCAAAGGCTGCAAAATTTTCCTAAAATTACTAATTCCGGGGCAGCAGCCCAACAACAAGTTGCCCGAATGGTCTGAAAATTAAAGGGCAGATAAAACTTGACCTACATGTAATGAACAAAAAAAAACTGCATTTTACCCTACAGTACTCTTCAAAAATATCGATTCGATAACTTTTTTCTCCGATTTCCGTGTTTCTCGGAATCACACCGAGTACCGCGGATTTCACTCCTAAAATCCTCCAAAGATTCTCTCCCAACACCGCGTGGCTGTTAATTGGTTTATTGCCCATCGGATGTACTTCAAATTAACGGCGCGTGACAACATAATTGGATTACCCAGATAATTTACCTTTGAACATTTAATCGATCTTGGTTGCACAGGTGTGCTTTAAAATCACGGTATTATAAATTGAACAAATGTTTTCCTTTCTTTGACAGATAAAGATGTGACAATGTCATTTAGAATAAGATAATTATTATCCTTTATATTTGTGTCTTATGCCGTTATCTTTAAAATAGAACGTACATACGAAAAAGTATGAAGAAAATTGTTATTTTGTGTTTCTATTACAGTCCGGTCAGGTCATACATTGTGTAACTGTGTTCTTTCAGCAAGGACGATTTTGCCACAATTAGTTTCTTTTATAACTTATTCAATAAGCAATATCAGCGCATTAATTGTTCATTATTAAAAAATCAACTGGCTAATAAAATCATGTTGTTTTTTCGGTAACCCGATTCATCGGATCATCAAGTAAACTTAATTTATTGAGCAATGTAAAATATTATGTTTCACCACCTCGGTACATTTATACAGACTTGAATAATTCAAATTACGAACAGAAACTGTTAAATGACAACTCTGTTGACAAAGAAAATAATTTCAAGTGATATTGATAGCGCTCGTCATTTTCGCATTTTACGGAACGGTTTTCAAATTGACGAAAGTATTTATATCAATTTCGTCATTTGAATTTGGAAAGTGAAAAATATTTTCACATTAATTATATAATAAATGTACTATAATTCTACCGGTGTTTGACAAGTTTATGACGCTCAATCATTTTACGTTTACAAAAGATGTTAAAAGTTGTGATGATAAGTAATCCGCTTATCGCTATCCGATAGGTCACTAATCCTTTAATTATTAATAAAATTTATCAAACCTCATAATTGCCCATCATAATATTCTATTCCAGTTAAATCAGTCATCATTTTATTTTCAAAATTTCCCAACCGCCTATAAATCAATTGTAAAAGGACCTTCTGGAGCCTCAATACGATTGCACAAAAATGTCGTTCTGCAACTTTAGAAACCTTGAATGGACTTTCCCACGGTCGGCCAGAAAGGTCACCTGAGTTTACTAGTACGCGATATTTTTTCCCGCCCTTTAAAAAACTCGTGCTGTGGATAACATTGATGTTAACTATTTTTAGCATTTAACATTGTTAAGTAAGTCAAGTTCAAGTTCAACCCAAACTGTTGATAACTGAGATGTGTATCGTGGAATTGTCTTCGCACGGCAAATAATTGTTTTTAAAATCTTTTGTTGAAAATACACAAATTTACATTCATTGTGCGAAAGTTAATATTAAACAAAGTTGAATTAATGCAGCTGGAAGTATTCCTGTTGTAACGGAAATGTATTATTATTCTGCTGTACTGCCAACAAATCGTAAAACGAAAATGCCGTAATTGTTAAGCATAACGAATGGTGAATAATATTTTCCTTTTTACTTGAATATACAAAACTTTCAAACAATTATTACGGGGCAATTATTTTGTCTAATGAATGGTGAATAAATTTTCCTTTTTACTTGCATATATAAAACTTTTAGACTTATAATTTTTAAATAAAGACTTTAACTTTGAAGTAGAATATTTTGTTTTTCACAAATTCCGCTATATTTTATAATCGTTTTTTTTTTTAAAGCAAGTACATTAAGGTTAAGATATTTTTAGATGGGCTAACAAAAAATACGAAAATATTTTGACTTTAGTTTTTATTACCACAAATGAAATTTAATTAGTATTAAAGACATTTAAAATTATACACCTGTTTGACACTTAAACTGGTACAGTAGACCGGAAATATAATTCTTTATTACTTCAACCTTTACCTGTCAGGTAATCCAATTACCCATTCAGTCTTGTGCCGGTATAGATCAAAGTAGGATAAGGGCAATTAATTCCTCGGTGTAGAGAGTGAGCTCGTTATCACAATAAACATTTACCTGATTTTGGGAGAGATTACTCACAAATTCCTCCCAACATTTTTGGAGGAATATCGGAGTTTTTCGGAGTGGCTCCGACATTTTCCTCGGTGTAGGGTGTGGGAGAGTTGGTACTCTTGAAGGGTACTGTATGTATTTTTAGCCATGGCTGCCATCTTGATTCATGGGGGGGGGGGGGGGGGGGGGAGGGTCATGGGACACATCTTTTTAACAAGATAGTATCATACCATAATGATAAACGCAATGATCATGATGACTGTGGACAAGTTTGGTTAAATTTTTCTTAGTATAGTTTCAGAGGAGAAGATTTTTGTAAAAACCATGATGGACGCAAAGTGATGAGAAAAGCTAACTTAACCCTTTTTACTAATTTATATGTTTACTTAAAATCTTGCCTTGAGCTGATAGACAATTTAATTTTTATGTGGTGTTTTTTTCATTAACAATTAGCAATTTAATGATCAGTATATATCTGGACAACTGATCTGCCAAATTAATTGCTATTTTTTTTTAAAAGAAACAAAAGTATTTAATGATTTCAATGCACAAATAATATAAATATAAAAAGTCTGGTTAAACAGTTTTCTATATATAGAACAAGGAGACTATATCAGACCCTAAAAAAAGAATAGGTTTGTTTGCCCTAATGCTACATGTACCTTCCTTGAAAATACTACCTACTTAAAAATCTTTTATTGTCCTAATGTGAAAATATTTATTTTTATTCAGATAGACATGAAGATTTATAAACATTGATACTTAAATTTCTCATAGCCAAAAGAAAAAGAAAAGAAATAGCCTACCTACATTGTAGCAACAAATATACCCACTTTCTCGATGCATAGATTGGGTACTAAGGGTTTTGGCAAACCAAAATATTTCTAAGTGTGGCCTCATTCTGACACCAAATTTTCACTGATTTTGGATGTATCCACATTGCGGCACATGATGTTAAAGGTTTTGTTATAAGAGTCAGGGTTCTCACTAGGAATTTTTCATGGTGAGTCCTGGGACTCATCACTTTTAGAAATGGTGAGTCCCAAAAGATTTTGATGAGTCCAGGATGCAATGTATTTTTTTTGTATCATAAGATAATGATCAAATGTGACGAAATACAACTTATAAAACGATGCGTGTTGGGTTGGTAGATTTTATTAAATCAATAAAAAATATGACTTCTTAATAGTTATTGCTCAAAATTTATACATGTTACAGACTTCTTTCTGGGTCTATATCATATCCTTGATGTGGGGCCACATTGAAATAAATGTTGGTTTGCCACAACCAGAGTTCCATAAAAAAGATCAGGGCAATAGTCTGAGTATTTGGTGCATAGTACAGAATAAATTTAAAATGTACATGTACAGAATATAAAAAAGAAGATGTGGTATGATTGCCAATGAGACAACTGTTCACAAGACAGTTTTTACAACTAAAGGTCACTGTACAGCCTTCAACAGTGAGCCAAAGCCCATTCAGCATAGTTACATGTAGCTTCAAAAGGCCCTGAAAGCTATATCATAATTATGTCAACAAATTTAATCACAATCCTAATTCAGACAGTATCAAGCTGGAATATTGTGTCCAATATTGCCCCAATTGTCAGGGTTTGATAAGCGCTCAATGAAGCATTTTATTCTACTGTGTAAAGTACCTTTTCACTGGATGATGTAAGATTTTGGTTCTGTAAATTTGATTTTGTATTTTTTACATTCTTGCCCGACAGAAAAAAAACAACCAAAAGCAATAAACTAAAGTAACGATGATAGTCCGTTGGAAGGGGACGAAAATTGGCTGATCCGTGTTAAGAGAGAGTCATATCTCTTGCACGGAAGCAAGACAAGTCGCCCCACTGGCAAGTCGCCCCACACCTAATCGCCCCACTTTTTCACCAACTCGCCCCACTTTAAAAAAAACCGCCCCAACCTGGATTACCAAATCGCCCCACTTTTTAAAAAATCGTCCCACATGTGAAATTGGTTTAATCATGTTAAATATTTATTTTAACTCTATTCATACTTGTACTATTCATAAGTGGAAATATTAATACTCACTTCTTACTGCTATATTAAAAAAAGGGAATAATATAAGAAGTTTCTATAAGGTTTTCAATGGGATAGCATCTTTTTCCATAAGTGGGGCGAGTTGGAAGGAGTAATATTCATGGAATTTAACTTATATACAATGGGATAACATCTTTTTCTACAAGTGGGGCGAGTTGGCAGGAGTAATATTCACGGAATTTAACTTATATACAACGGGATAACATCTTTTTCCATAAGTGGGGCGAGTTGGCATCCTGGTTAATAATATTAAATATAATATAAATCTAGATTATTATCATTTTCTTTTAAGTGGGGCGAGTTGGCAGGAGTAATATTCACGGAATAACATCTTTTTCCATAAGTGGGGCGAGTTGGCATTACTACATTCATCCTGGTTAATAATATATTAATCTAGATATTATCATTTTCCATAAGTGGGGCGAGTTCGCAGGAGTAATATTCACGGAATTTAACTTAAACAATGTATATACAACGGGATAACATCTTTTTCCATAAGTGGGGCGAGTTGGCTTTACTAAATTCATCCTGGTTAATAATATATTAATCTAGATTTTATCGTTTTCCATTCAGTGGGGCAAGTTTTCAGGAGTAATATTAACGGGATTTAACACATTTCACAAGTACGCCAATTTTTTAAAAAGTGGGCCGATTTGGTAATCCAGGTTGGGGCGGTTTTTTTTTTTAAAGTGGGGCGAGTTGGTGAAAAAGTGGGGCGATTAGGAGTGGGGCGACTTGCCAGTGGGGCGACTTGTCATGGATTCCTCTTGCACGTTAAAGACACCCTTGTAGATTTCGAAAAAGAGTAGGCTAATGCGACTACAAGGCAGCACTCGCAAGACATCATAATTATTTGCAGTCCAGGAATTGGTACTAGGTAAACATGCTACATGTGAATATAAAGTATAAATATACAGGGTGTGCAGATTTTATTTTTGCACTTACCAGTTGCAAGTTTGGTGTTGACATCAAATATCCTTGGCCCATGGGATGCATTGTGGGTTTTGCCCATGGCAACACGTACAAAGTCATTACAGTTATAACAACGAACAATCAGGTGACCACATAAACCAGCAGGCAAAATTCCAATTCCATCTTTTAACTTTAATGTAATGTCACATCTGGAACATCTCATATTATCGAAAAAGGTTTGAATGTCAATCACATGTCTGGTATAACCTATTGGCTTTAATTTTCCAGAAAAATAGAACTCATTGATCTCATCAAACGATGCAGAGGATTGATACGTGTGATCATGTTGGAAAGAACCTGGTGTAAAAGATGTATCAAAATCGGGCGTAAAAGTAGTATCAAAATCGGGTGTAAAAATAGTATCAAAATCGAGTGTAGATGGTGTATCAAAATCAGTTGTGGATAAATCGGGTCTAGATATGTTGTCTAATCTGTTGTTGTAAGTCTCTGCCTGACAGTTTTTCAAAAACCGACCGTTCTTCTTTCTGCTAGGCATGTCGTCTGATATTGTTTACATTGCCGTAAATGGCGCGAAACTATGTCGTAAACAATAATAACAGTATAAATTTAAATAAAATATAAACTACGATCAAAAATTGATTTATTTTATCATTTTAGTTCCTAAAATAATCAGAAAAGGTATTGTTTATATTTATTTTATGTGTTATGTTATAACCGTTAAACCAACTACCGAAAAATGCCCGAGTTGCGCAATATTCAAAAACGCGTTCTAGATCGGGCCTCGTTAAATTAAAAGGTGATTAAAACTATGTACATAGGCTAATAATGAGTTAGATGAATTTGTGGAGAACAGCTGGTGTGAGCTGTTCTCTAAAAGTGTCGACTGTGGCGACAGCGACTGTTTGCATTGGCAATATTAAAGTTCCACTGAGTTATGGTATATGGAAAAAATGCCGGAATATTTATATGCATCTTTTTTGGTTGAAATGTGTCTAAAAGTATAATTATGGTTTTTGCGGGTTCTACTGTCTGATGGTATGATAATAGCAGATGGTATAGCTACGATTTGATGTATTATTTTGTCGAACATTATTAATATTGTGCGTGTTCTTCTTTCCTGTAGAGTTTGCCAGTTTAGGGTGTTTATCATATCTGTCGGGCTACTGAAGTTATGGTATCTGTTACAGACATATCTGGCAGCTCGCCTTTGGACCATCTCGATTTTGGAGGTTTGTTCAACTGTGTGAGGGTCCCACACTGAACATGAATATTCCAGTTCTGTACGGACTAGTGCCAGATATGCCTGAGTTTTGATGTTCTGACATGAGGTTTTTAAGTTTCTTTTTAAGAAGCCCAGAGATTTGTTGCCATTAGCTATGATGTTGTCTGTATGTTTTGACCATTTTAGGTTTGCTTGAAGTGTAATGCCCAGATATTTAGCCGAAGAGACAAGTTCCAGTTTGTGATTGTGGAGGATATATAGTCATTTTTGAATGGGTTTTTCTTCTGTAAGGACTGTGCATTTGTCTGGATGGAAAGCCATCAACCAGTCTTGCTCCCACTTAGCAGCTGCATCTAAATCTAACTGGAGTGCATCACAGTCACTTTGAGATTTGATGGTTTTGTAGATGATACTGTCGTCGGCAAACAGTCTGAGCTTACTGGATTGTAAGTATTCTGGTAGGTCGTTGATATATACCAAGAATAATACTGGGCCCATGACTGTGCCTTGAGGGACACCTGAGGTGACTGGAGCCAGGTCATATGACTCTCCATCACCTGTGTTTGTGTTCTGTCATTCAAAAAGGCAGCGACCCAGTTGAGCGTTTCTTTTTGAATACCATAATATTTAAGTTTGTATAGAAGTCTTTTATGAGGGACCTTGTCAAATGCTTTGGCAAAATCCATTATAATTAAGTCTATTTGTGTGTTATTGTTGTTATTTGCTGCACGCTCTTGTATGAATGAAATGAGTTGAGTCTCACATGATCGTGACTGACGGAAGCCATGCTGGAGGTCATACAGTATATTGTTCTTTTCAAGGTGGTTGATGATGTGTTTGGTGATGATATGCTCCATAAGTTTACAGGAAATACATGTTAATGATATTGGGCGGTAATTTTCTTGCTTGTATTTTCCCCCTTTTTTAAATGCTGGTGCTACATTGGCGTGTTTCCAGTCTGTTGGTGTTATGCCAGTTTCAAATGACGTTTTAAAGATTAGTGTAAGAATTGGAGCTGTTTGATCTTTGAGTTCTTTTGATATTCTACCACTGATGTTGTCTGGGCCAGTTGCCTTATGAGGGTTTATGTTGTGTAGTAGTTTTTTGACACCAGGTAAAGATATTTCAAGTGGTGTAATCACAGGGTGTGAGCTAGGACCTTTGTCTGGAATGGTGTTATTTGATTCAGTTGTAAACACTGATTGGAACTGTGTGTTGAGGATGTCTGCCTTTTGCTTTGTCTGCTATTAACTGCCCTTCTTTTTTCAAGGGAGCTACAACTAGTCAGAGACATATAATACATGTAACGTATTATATGACATTATATGTCTCTGATTTAGTATATACGCCAGATGCGCGTTTCGTCTACAAAAGACTCATCAGTGACGCTCGAATCCAAAAAAGTTAAAAAGGCCAAATAAAGTACGAAGTTGAATTAAGAGCATTGAGGACCAAAATTCCTAAAAGTTTTTCCAAATACAGCTAAGGTAATCTATGCCTGAGGTAGAAAAGCCTTACAGTATTTCCAAAAAATTCTAAAATTTGTAAACAGTAAATTTATAAATATAACCATATCAATGACAATTCATGTCAGCTCACAAAGTGCTGACTACTGGGCTTGTGATACCCTCGGGGAAATAAATCTCCGCCAGCAGTGGTATCGACCCAGTGGTCAAGTTGTAAATAAACTCATCATAGATACCAGGACTAAATTTAGTATATACGCCAGACGCGCGTTTCGTCTACAAAAGACTCACCAGTGACGCTCGAATCCAAAGAAGTTAAAAAGGCCAAATAAAGTACGAAGTTGAAGAGCATTGAGGACCAAAATTCCTAAAAGTTTTGCAAAATACAGCTAAGGTAATCTATGCCTGAGGTAGAAAAGCCTTAGTATTTCAAAAAATTCAAACATTTGTGAACAGTAAATTGGGCATTAGATGTCGAATTTTTCAATCCACGGTCACGGTGTATTATACAAGAAATTTGTATTGTACCAATCATGAATTGCATGTCTCTGTTTAAAAGTTTTCGTATTATGATCATACGAAAACTTTTTAACAGAGACAATATATGTGTATCAAATATTCTTGAGATCAAATATATACAGTATCAGAGACATACAAGTCTAAATTTAATGTTTCATTTTTGTCGAGCCTGCAACTTTTGTTGCAGAAAGCTCGACATAGGGATAGTGATCCGGCGGCGGCAACGGCGGCGGCGGCTACGGCGGCGGCGGCGGTGTTAGCTCACTTCTTAAAAGCTTTATATTTTAGAAGGTGGAAGACCTGGATACTTCATACTTTGTATATAGATGCTTCATGTTACGAAGTTTCCGTCAGTCACATGTCCAATGTCCTTGACCTCATTTTCATGGTTCAGTGACCACTTGAAAAAAAAAGTTCAAATTTTTTGTAATGTTGAATTCTCTCTTATTATAAGTAATAGGATAACTATATTTGATATGTGTGTAGCTTGCAAGGTCCTCATGTCTGTCAGACAGTTTTCACTTGACCTCGACCTCATTTCATGGATCAGTGAACAAGGTTAAGTTTTGGTGGTCAAGTCCATATCTCAGATACTATAAGCAATAGGGCTAGAATATTCGGTGTATGGAAGGACTGTAAGGTGTACATGTCCAACTGGCAGGTGTCATCTGACCTTGACCTCATTTTCATGGTTCAGTGGTTATAGTTAAATTTGTGTGTTTTGGTCTGTTTTTCTCATACTATATGCAATAGGTCTACTATATTTGTTGTATGGAATGATTGTAAGGTGTACATGTCTAGCGGGCAGATGTCATGTGACCTTGACCTCATTTTCATCGTTCAGTAGTCAAAGTTGAGTTTTTGAGTTTTGGTCTTTTTATCTAATACTATATGCCATAGGTCAACTATATTTGGTGTATGGAAATATTTTATGATCTTTTTGTCAGTAGCGCAGGTTTTATTTGATTGTGACCTCATTTTCACGGTTTATTGCACAGTGTTAAGTTTTTGTGTTTTGGTCTATTTTTCTTAAACTATGAGTAATGGGTCAACTATATATGTTGTATATAAGTATTTTTAGCTGTACATGTCTACCTGGCATGGTTCATCTGACCTTGACCTCATTTTCAAGGTTCATTGGTCTTTGTTTAGTTATCTTGCCTAATGTTAAGATTATGTGACAGTTGTAATAAAGCTTACCTTTATACTTAGGACTATCAACATAATATCAATGATTAGTATAGAAGGCGAGACATTTCAGCGTGTGCACTCTTGTTCATTCAATATATAAAAATGTTTTTTTTTCTGTTACAAATCATGATGAATTGTATCATTTGTACATGTCATGCTGCACACCAAGGGCCCTTGATTGGAATAGAAATATTCTTATTCTTATATATTCTTATTCTTATATATTCTTATTCTTATATATTCTTATTCTGATCTATTATTATTATTATTATTATTATTATTATTATTATTATATCATATGTCTCTGATGTTAATTATTGATTTGCCTCGGCTTTTATATGAATACTACTGATTTGTGGATTGAATCTTACAGCGGCAACTTTGTTTCACTTTCAATATTGATATTCTTTTCCTATAATATCCAAACACGCCTAGTTGGTGTGTACCCGTCTCTAGCTAAGAACATCACATGGATATACGGATGATTAGGTCGAATTGTTCACTTGCAAATGAAGGAATTCACCAGCGATGTTTCTTAGCTGTTTTTGATAAAATTGAACCAAACTATTATTGGCTGCTCAATAAAGCAAATGGTTGTTTGACTATTCCACTTTCAAAAATGATTTTACAAAAAACAAAATCATATTTGTTGTTCTGTATCTCCGGCGTAACTTATGCCCCAGCTTTCATGATTTTAAACTTTTGTTTTCTTATATCATATACAATGTATATAAACTCTCAAGTAAAATGGAAAAACATAATTTTATTCGGCATTATTCAAATATACATCACAAGCTCTTAAGGAGCTTTTCACCGAACTTGATTTGAAAATATATTCATAACATAAAAAAATCGAATCTGGCGCATACATTTGTAACATGCAATAAAAATTTAGCAGGAAATTTAGAATGAAGTAGAGCATTTATGTCCATGTCTTACCTCTTGTCAACGGGTTATATGATATATTAAGATTAAAGATATGGTGACCTTTATATGCAAAAAAGATAATAAACTGATTACCATTACTAGTACTTATATTTTAAGAAAAAAATTCATATTGGGGTGTACCTGAGAAGGAGAAATGTATATATTTATGTCCTGGTATTGTGTAGTTCAGGATGTTCAAATTGTATATATATATAAATGTATACTAGACTATTGTTGTTTCTTTTTGTTATTATCTTATTTATATCTTATATTGTCACTATGCTCCTGGTGTACCCATTTACAGCTGATTTCAATATGTGTGTAGGCAAAGGTAATATCTTTGGTTAGCTTGCTTGCTAGCTAAACCGTGAAGTCATTGTTAGCTTAGGTAAACTACCCTCGTTTAAGAGTAGATTAGTCCGACATATAACCTATCTATCTGTCTGTATGACTAGACTACTTTGAAAAGAGAGATGTTATGAACATAAACATCTTCTTTTTCTTCTTCTATATAAAATCTAATAATAAGATTGAAACTATAAAACACCAAGAAATCGTAAAGAACATAACATCATCAAATATGTAGATATAATTACTTGAAGGCAATGGTTATTTTGCCAGCTCCGGCAAGATACCTCTTAAGTGCCATTTAACTGTGTCCTGCAAAATAGCTTCATTAAAAGTAGCGCTATTTAGCCGGCTGCGGCAACATATAGCTATTTACTTAGAGTTTAACTATTTTGCCGGATTTTTCGGCATAATAATTACGAATATAAATAAATTTAGAAGATGTTGACTGACTGACTATTCTGCAAGTTTCTGTGCTGCTTGCCTTATAAGATTTTTGCATCCATCCGGCCGTAAATGTAAATAGCTACATGATAAAAACGAAGATAAATGAACATGCAATGATGAAACAACTTGACTAATTAAGCAGTGGATACAGTTTTCTGATCTTTGTGCCATAAACATAACAGTACTGTAATGCACCATAACTTAAATAAAAGGTTTCAGCGAAAAGGTCTGTACTTTTATTGTTATGAATATCATTTGATCGGTCTATTGTCATAACTATATTCTGTTGATTTTCAAGTTGCTATTCATCATTTGAATTTGAAACTTCGACAAAGCCTGTACTTCCGAAAGAGGAATTTCTTTATATGTTTGCTGTTTGTAACCACATCAATGGCAATGATAGTGCCAAAGATTGATAAAATGACAGATATTGCAACCGTTCCAATCGATACTGCTGATATTCTGCTTTCATAGACACTAATCAAAGACCTTTTGTAATCTGAAATACAGAATAATACGTGAAATAAAAATATAAAGTGTATGCATCCGAATCGCTTTTCTAGATTTAATGTAATTAGGAATAGAAACCTAAAGGTTTGAAAGCCAGGGATGCATAAAATTTAAATACTCGGTGCATAAGTCATACTATTAAGTTACTGGCGCAACGTTAGAAATTGCTACTACCACGAAAAAGTAGCGCTTAAGTAAATATTTGATAAGGAAATTTTCTTAGAAATGTTGAAATGAATATTTCAAATTATATATGAAAATAAAGATTGCTTCTTAAATTTTCACATTATGAAAGAGAAAGAATAAAAATATAATATTCACAGGCTTCGCAAGACACAGATTATAAGAGGAAAACGTTCACTTGGCGTTGTCCTATGTAACAAGCTTGAAGCATTAAACTCCAACAACTCGCGAAATGTTCACACAACTCTTCGAAGTTTTGCATGAATGTTCTATAACATGATATATTTCAGTACTGGTTTCCATGGCCGTCTCAATGTCAAATTAGCATAGATATTTTGAAAAGAATATGTATAAATGACTGTCCCAGGGGAAATTTAGTTTGAAAACATTTCAGTTAAAAAAAAATAATTTTGACACACAATTTATTAAATTGTAAGCACGATCGTTTTGTACTAAGTGTAAGCTCCAAAAGCTCAAATTAATGAATGAATTGAGCTACATATTCAATTCAAAACAATAGGTTTGTAATGTCTTGCGGTAATGTCCGAGTTAAACTTTCTTGCCTTCACAAAACTTTTACTGCCAAAAAACAGAGATTTGATTTCATGTAGATATTTCTCGGATTTGATTACTATACCAATGTATACCAATAAAAAGTGCTTTAAAAGTTGTTGTTGTTACACCAAATTGTAATAAGATTACAGGGTTACCTATAAAAACAATAAGGATTAATGAAAATGTCTTGCAAGGTTGTTCGTAAACATTATTTGACGTCGCCACAAGCGTAATATGGGACGACAGGAACTGCATTCGCGGGTTCCTTCCTCCACTTAATGTCCTACTTTCAACAAAAAGAAATGATGCACATATTACAAAAAAAAACCAAACACATCTGTAAGACGATCAAAAAGTTAAGAAAACTTCAGTGTCATAACTATAAGCCATTTAATTGTCTCTTCACGACTTGTTCCACTGCTTGAATAAAATCATATTCGGGTTGTTTATATAAATGCAGCAATATTCCCCCGAAAAACACACTATTACTAGAAGTAAAATGTAATATCTTCTGTAAATTATAAAATCATATTGGAATGGAATATCTCGGCATTTTATACTTTGTGTACTATACTTTGCATTTACCCAACAAGGAAAGCAGGAAAACCTCGATAGTGCTCGTTTCTGATTTAACGTTATTTTTCTGTTACACTGAATGGTAGCAATATCTGACGTTGCGTTGCTATATATAAAAACAAAAATGAAGAAAAAAATCAAAATGGTCATCTGACTGCTAGGTAAAGACAGATTCCAGCAATTAGTTAAGCGCTTTACATGTAACCATGATTTGTTGCTAGATGTTGATCATTGAAGAAGTGGGGTTCCGGGGGTTGGAACCTCCCTTTTTTGCCGGAGAAATGCATTTGAACGGGGAAATATAGTTGGACCCCCCCTTTTGTCCTGGGTTGGGACCCCCTTTTTAAAATGGTTGGATCCGCATCTTTGGGAATAAGAATTATATCAAAGTATGCATAATAAATCATAAAAACAAAATATATCTTATATTGATATAAAGGGTAAAGGGATTTTTTTTCCATGGTAATACTGCTGCGCCTGTCCCAAGTCAGGAGCCTGTGGCATTTGTTACTTTTTTATCTTTTTTTAATTTTAGTTCATTCATATGTTTTGTGACGTCCATTTTAACTAGATATAGGAAGATGTAGTATGAGTGCCTATGAGACAACTTTCCATCCAAATAACAATCTAAAAAAGTAAACCATTATAGGTCAATGTACGGCCTTCAACACAGAGCCTTGGCTCACACCGAACAACAAGCTATAAAGGGCCCCAAAATTACTAGTGTAAAACCATTCAAACGGGAAAACCAACGGGGCTAATCTATATAAAAAAACGAGAAACGAGAAACACGTATACATTACATAAACAAACGACAAATACTGTACATCAGATTCCTGACTTACGACAGGTGCAAACATTTGCAGCGGGATTAAACGTTTTAATGGTACCAAACCTTCTCCCTTTTTCTGAAACAATAGCATAACATCACAACATATAAAAACACACGATAAAATATCAATTAACAGGCTTAACTCAATTAAAAAACGTAAATTGATACACTATGAACGAATAAATTTGATCTGCGATATTAAAATGCAAATGCACAGTTAATAAAATATTAGAGACAAACGTTCAAGGCCAAAAAGCAAACAAACAAGTCCAAACAAAGCCATGGCAAGACACCACTGCGAAATATTTAACCCTTCGAAAATAATCACTTTTGAAAAAAAAATACGGTTTTAATCTTACCGGTACATGTAAATCTTGAATTTTTTACAAATGTAGTAAGAAGAAGTGAAAATTAGAATATATTCCAAATAATCAAAGCTGGTATATAGACAAGATCCATATTAATATAAAATAACAAAAAAACATTATAAACAGTATATCAACAGGTCGAATTAACAAGAAAATACGATTTGAGAGTACAATATTACCATAAAATTTAGGATGTGAAATACCATTTTTAATAAGTTTTCTACAGGTACAGCCAAATTTACTAATCAAATCTCTGTATCTTTGAAAGAATATAGTAAAAGATTTAAGTAATTTTTGGTTTCGAAATCCATGACACAACTTTTTCCCAGTGATGCATTGATTACGTTCGTTAAAATCTATGACATCAGAACACACACAGGAAAACACACACGTATGATGGAGCCAAAGGCACATCGCCGTCTAAAAAAGGAAAATTAACAATAGGAAATGAAAAATCGTCTGTTTTGTCGTAAATTTTAGTATGAAGTTGTATATATACAATTTTATTTAGGGGCCAGCTGAGAACCACCTCCAGGTGTGTGATTGCCTCGCTGTGTTGAAGACCCATTAGTTGCCTTCAGCTGTTGTCTGTTCTTTGGTTGGGTTTTTGTCTCTTTGACATATTCTCCATTTCCATTCTCAATTTTATCGGATTAATTTAAAGACAAATCCTTCTATTCAGATCTACCAATAATATATTCTTTATATTTTATTTTTAATTTAGGCTTGCGAATTAACACTAACAAGTGGACACACCACATTTTATATGTAAACTATCACATTCATTCATTTAGTCTGCATGCTTGTATATCAATTTGGGTATGAATCAACCAAAATATGTTACTCACGAGGAATTGTTAAAGTAACAAGGACAGTCCAGGAATAGGTTAAACACCGTCAACATGCTCATTGATATCATGTGATATTAAGTTCTTCCCTTACTAGTACTTACTTGAAGTTGACTTGTTTACTATTTGTTGATATAATGCGATATTAAGTTCTCCCCTTACCAGTACTTACTTGAAGTTGACTTTGGGTCGACGTGTAAAACTTTTTTAAGTTTCTCTATTCTATCTTGTGTATTATTGATTTCTTCCTTTGCAGATGTATATACTATGTTGGTGGATTCTGTTGTTATTGTTGTTCTGCTCACATTCTCTTCATCATATTCGATGGTACACGGACCAACTGTAAATTTTTATAAGAAATTTGAGTATATAGGCAAGTATAATCATGTTTAGACTCAGTGTACATTCCAAAATGCATATAGAATAAATTTATATCCATGATCTTAATAATGTTAGGAAGTAAGGTCAAAGAGAAAATGTTCTAAATGCCGATAAATGTATATTTTTTTTTACAAATGCTGTGGATTGTTTTCGTCAATAAAATTTTACTTCATACAGTTATATAAGATTTTCATAATGATAAGTTGATAGATAGCATCATGCGAAATGCAAGTAGTATTTATTGATTATTTTGCTTTTTGTACATTTCTAAACACCAATCCGTCATCTTATTATGTATGTGTTGTGTATCAAGTACATTTCTCCTTCAATGTAAAAGTTAAATACAACATTTCCTTATTTGCGGCGGTCGTCAAATATGATACAGGTCTACAGTATCATATGGACAGCATATGTTCTAGTTATTGACTAAGAGTTTTACTTGAAACTTGATTGTGTTTTGTATAATACTGCTTGTTGTTGCCATGACGTTTAATTTTTACTTATGAGCTTTAATGTCACTTTCGCCTCTCTTTACCAGACTGGTTTCTCGTCTCTGAATGTTCTGATTATTAAGGACGAATATGAAGAAAATATACTAGACTAAGTGCAGTTTATTAAAGGTAGAGAATATTGCATGTACATATACATGAATACATTCATATCCAAATATAAACAGTGAACGAACTTCGTTTTCTATCGCATTATGACGTTGTAACTGATGAGTTTTATGTAGACGAAACGCTCGTCTGGCATACTAAATTATATTCCTGGTACCTTTGTTAAATATTAGGACATGTTTAATAAACTAGTCATGTTCGACAGCGAACATTTTTTAGAGTGTAATACCCCAGTCCCACTAGGCCACGATCGCACTACGATCTGTGATAAAAATGCAAATTTTGATGATCGTAGTGCGATCGTGTAGATCGCAGTAAGGTCGTATCATGGTCGTGGTGAGGTCTTCAAGATCGTGAAGAGCGTGGCCAACTTTGAACATGTTCAAAACAATCGTGGTGCGGTCGTGGCGAAATTAGGTCGTAGTAGAAGCGTAGTGAGAGCGCACTCAGATCGTAGTAAGATCGCAAAGGTCGCTGTACAATCGTAGCGAGAGCGTAGCGAAAGCGTGATTCTATTCGGAGAGACTGCGCTACGATCACAAAACGACGTAATCACGACCTCACTACGACCATCACGTTCTCACTGCGACCCAACTACGCTTCCACTACGACTATACCACGCTGTTCACGACCATAATACGATTCTAGCACGCCCTTGCCGTCCTCATCACGCTCTTCTTACGACCTGACTACGTTCACACTACGACCATCATTCTCATTGTCATTTTCACATAAAATATATAAAAAAAAGGTCCCTACATTTTGTTTGTTTGAATGTAATTATCCATTTGCTCTAACGGCTCAACCATGCTTCTCGTTTTTATATAGATTAGACCGTTGGTTTTCCCGTTTAAATGGTTTAACACTAGTAATGTTTTGGGTCCTTTATAGCTTGCTGATTGATGTGAGCCAAGGCTCCGTGTTGAAGACCGTACCTTGGCCTATAATGGTTTACTTTTATAAATTGTTACATGGATGGAGAGTTGTCTCATTGGTACTCATACCACATCTTCCTATATAAATTGATACATCTACGTCATCTCTGCTATTGTTCACTAAAATATTGTCATTGAGCTTTATTGACCAGCAATAGGTTGTAATTTAGGTTGGATTTGTCGGTCCGACATCTCTGCTTGATCAGGATTCGTTACTTTGCTCCCTCTGCCTCTACATCAACTCCTACCACCACGCCCACGTGTTCTGGTAGATTTGGTGGCATGACTGTATTGTTTAATCAGAAATAGAAGGAATTGAACCCTATTTTTTTTTAACTGTATTGATATGGAACACGATGTTGACGTTATTGCTGAGAACGTAGTAAGATCGCGCTATGAACGTAGTATAAGTATAATCGTGGTAAGAACGTGTTATAATCGCAGTAAGATCGTGTTGCAATCGAATAACTCGTGGTATGGTCGTAGTGAGAACGTGAAGAGCGTAGAAAGATCTTGATAAGCGTAGTGATGTCGCAGAATAAGCGCGGTGAGAACGTGGTATAATCGTAGCGGGATCTTTGTAGAGGCGTAGAGAGGACGTAGTAGCATCGTGAAAGCAACGAAAATTTACATTTTCATGCGCTGATACCGCGACCTCACCACGATCTAAATTTATTTTAGATCGCGGTGAGCGTGGTGCGATCGTGGTCTAGTGGGACGGGGGCTTAACGTATTTAGTATGTATTTTTAGAAGAAAGCAATCATCGATTTTTTAACGCAACGTATGGTTATCTTGATTGCCAATATGACTCAAAATGTTAGAAAACTACATGCTAGGAATAAAACGTTTTACAGTAATGTACTTACATTTGATATACATCTTTAGATTATCTACCTTTTTCTTCCGTGAATCTGTAACTAAAACACGCAAAAAAGTGTGGCCAAAATACACCAAAAGGACATAACTCATATATTAGTAAAAAATAATATCAACAAGAAAACGATGCAAGTGACAATACTGATCGAAAATAATTTACAAACAACAATCGTTCATTCTAAAGAAATCACTTGTGTTAAACTTAGAAAATAAAAGTAAAATAACAAGTATACCAAACTCCTTTATCAAATAGCAAAATCAAAAGTTAAACAAATCAAACGGAAAACAATTGTTATATTCCTGATTTTGTATTAAAAAATAAAATAACAAAAATACTGAACTCAGAGGAAAATCAATTCGGAAAGTCCATATTTACATGGCAAAATCAAATAACAAAACGCATCAAAAACGAATGGACAAGAACTGTCATATTCCTGACTTGGTACAGGCATTTTCAAATGTAGAAAATGGTGGATCGAACCTGGTTTTATAGCTAGCTAAACCTCTCACTTGTATGACAGTCGCATCAAATTCCATTATATTTCCATTAAAATGTTCTGTATTAAGTCAGAAAAATGGCAGTTTTTATCTTATGGTTCGTTTTTGCGTGTGTCGCATTGTCGTTTGTTTGTGTGTGTGTCAAATTGTCGTTTGTTTTTGTGTGTCACATTGTCGTTTGTTTTTTGTTGCAATTGTTCCTGTTTCTGTTGTTTCGTTAATTGTTTTCCTCTTATATTTGACGTGTTTCCCTTGGGTTTAGTTTGTAACCTGGATTTCTCTCAATCGATTTATGACTATCGAACAGCGGTATACTATTGCTGCAATTATTTGGCACAATAATTATTTTGTGAGGACAATGACGGATGTTATTGGTATCTTCCGATGAACAATTTATGCAGAAAGTTGCCGAACCAGGGGTATGTCAAAGAAATTCTCGTTCATTTTTTTAAAGAAAACTTCATCGGAAGATACCAATACCATTTACAACTTTTGTTCATTCGAAATATACATGCATATGTTCAGTGAACGATACCCTAAGAAAATTGTAGATACAAATACTCACAATTTAATTGAAAAAACACAATAACGTTCTTTTGTCTTTTAGCATCCAATACCAGCATCTTAGGTTGTAGTATATCGTCTCTATCGTATTCAGCAATCAAGAACAACAAGTGCTGTGAGTGTTCAAGTTCATGCCTATGAAAAGAAAAACAAGAATAAAAGTTTAACAAGGTATGTGTTAATGGTGTGTTATTTTTTTATCGTGTGTTTTTCTATGTTGTGATATATTATTGTTTCAGAAAAAGGGAGAAGACAATAACAATCAAAACCAAGGAGTAAACAAAGACTCACAAAACCAAAGGACATTTTCATCAACAGTTATAAATAATAATAAAGAAACAACACGAACTCCACGAAAAACTGGCAGTGAAATCAGGTGCTCCGGAAGGGTATGCATTTCCCTTACCGTATACGGCACCCGTCGTGTTATTTCTTTGTTCAGTTCGGTAACGATGGAAGGTTATTAAGACTGAGGAAGAATATCAGATATGATTTCTGACACACTTTTGTCATAATGGCCAATCAGCTCATGATGGCAATCGTAAAATATCTTGAGTGATGACCTTAATTTGATTGATTCATAACCCTGTCTTAGCAACTTTTGAGAAAGCAGTATTCCCCGTTCAACAAAATCAACGTACTTTGAGCTAGCTCTAGAGTAACGTATCAATTGAGACACATATACTCCATATGATGGTGCCGCTGGGATGTTGCTACAGAGAAATGGAAAACTGACTATAGGAAAATTAATCATCGCGTTTGTTATAAATTTTGGTATTTAACCTACCATCAGTAGTAATTTCGAGTAAAAGGTCTAAATATGAAGCAGATTTATCTGTGTCGGTAGTATCTATAATTTCAAGTTCACTTGGATACATTAAATGTAAGTGATCACCGAATCTATTATTATTAAGAGACAGTACATCATCAATATACCGAAAGGTGAAATTAAAAGACTGGGCTAATTTCTTTTCTTCTTTCTGTACAAGCCCTTGGATAAATTCTTCTTCATAGGAATATAAAAAAAAATCTGCAAGTAGAGAAGTGTAATTGGTACCCATTTGGATTCCAATAGTCTGTTGGAAGACCAAACCTCCAAATTGAACAAATATGTTGTCAATTAAAAAGTCCAGCATGGCAGTGATATCCTCGTCGGTATATTTTTTCCTTGATTCTGTATGATTTTTCACAAAGTAAGCTGAATTCCAGCCCAAAACTAGATATTTAAAACGTCTAGTGCCCCTTTTGTTAAAGAATCATAAGCTGACGAGTTCTTTCAGTCGAGCTTTAAGTTTAGTATGTGGAATAGTACTGGTAGAAAGAGTTGAAAAATCAAAGGTTTTAATGTTGGTACAATGTTTTAATGATTGAGATTGTAAATTCACCAATAACTCTTTTGAATTTTTCAGTATTCACATCTGGTTAACACCACTTCTTGAATATGCCGTTTCGGAATATTTCTGAAGTCCGTCTTTGACTGCAGTGAGTATGACAGTAAGAACTTTAGAAAGGGGTTTAGTGGAACACTTGGAAGAACCTGCAATATACCTTTCTTTATAATGATTCTTGTGAAGCTTAGGAATCCAATATAGGGATGGAAGATCCTGATCTTCATCTTCTGGATTAACACCAAAGGAGAATAGAACCGATTTGTAGTTTTCCAGGATCTCCTGCTTCGTAAGCGTACTCAGTGTATATGTAGGATTTCCAAGTGTGTTATTTATCCCCAGTTCCTTAATCAGGCAGTCAATGTAGTGTTTCTTGCAAACAAAAACAATATTGTTTGAGGCTTTTTCAGCTTGAACGACAACATATTTGTCATGGAGGCAAGACACCTCCTCTATGACATGAGGGTCTTTAAAGATGGAAGGAGCTTTGGTGCTCATTGACCCTTTAAGCTTACTTACTCTTATCTGAATCAATGACCTCACTGATTTTACCCACTCCAAAAGAGTGTCAACCTCAACCGTTTCCCTTTTTGCCCAGTCATTTGCATAACCCTCAACAGAATCCATTAGTAGTTTGAAGTTCTGCTTCCGATTGATTGGCTGTGGCTCTCTGTATTTCGGACCCTTGATGTCTCAACTTGTAGTTATTGACTATGTTTAGGTCTCCAGAAATTACATGGCCAGCAGGATTATACACGAAATGGGAATGTGAACAGGCACAATCAGGTTGTTTAGCTTTGAGGTCATCAATATCTATTTTCTGCAACACTTTTTTGTGATTATTTATTTTAGATACAACAGGGTTGGTGTAGAAATACGATACTATAGGAGAAGATTGATCCTTAACGTAAGAAGGAATGTTGCTTTTTACTTTTTTATGGTGAAGAATATTACTTATATTTATAACATCAATACCCTTGTTTGTGAACTTAAAATTGAAGAATGAACGTTTTTGCAGTTCCTCCGAATGTTCAAAAAAGGGTCTGAATAATCTATGGTTAGCAATATCCATCACCATGGTAACTATTTTATACTTCGTAGATCGACTATCTGTAGTATGGCATTCTTCACACGCTTTCAATAGAGAGTTAAGTCTAGAAAGCGGAAGTGAGTACAGTTTAGAGCGAATGTGATGAATTCCAAGATGTTTATTGATATGTTCGACAAGGCCATCTATAGAGACATCATGCATATCAGGTGGATTATAGCGACGATGTCCATGGCTCCGCAACCGACGAAGAGACCTATTGAATAAATCCATCACATTCACTGAACTACAGATAGGGCTACTCAAGTTACCTACAGTATCTATTTTATCGTTACATCCATAAGGTGTTGCAGTACCTAATTCTCTGATCCAGTACTCTTCTCTTTTTCTGCGAAACGGTGTACTTAATGTTGGATTATTGGTGTGGTGATAAATTTTTTCTAAAATGCGAACTTTAATGGAATTTCCTGAATGGTCAATTTGTTTGAAATGTTGGTAATTGATTTGTTGGTTATGAATATCGAAATACAAAAGGTTTGGTACCATTAAAACGATTAATCCCGTTGCACATGTTTGTACCTTTCCTAAGTCAGGAATCTGATGTACAGTAGTTGTCGTTTGTTTATGTAATTTTTACATGTTACTCGTTTCTCGTTTTTTATATAGATTAGACCGTTGGTTTTCCCGTTTGAATGGTTTTACACTAGTAATTTTGGGGCACTTTATAGCTTGATGTTCGGTGTGAGCCAATGCTCCGTGTTGAAGTCCGTACATTGACCTATAATGGTTTACTTTTATAAATTGTTATTTGAATAGAGAGTTGTCTCATTGTCACTCATACCACATCTTCCTACATCTATATAAGACATGAACTAGTTTCAGTTAACTTTAGTTTATAGGGTAGTCAATTTTCCCCTTTTAAATCAACAATATCATAGTGTTTAAACGTCTACAATTTCCTGAATGAATTAATTTACCTGTGTTTGATATCCTACTAAGATTGCTCTGTTTAATAACGTTTCATGGAGCTAATCTTCGAGTTACAAATAGCTGTTGAAATCATAAAACAGTTTTTCGTTTATTATACGAACGCCATCACGAGTTGGTTGACCGTTATGGGATATCCGTTTCGTAGATGACAGCCAATGTGTTTCAATTTTCGTAACTAGAAACAAGAATCTTGTCCCATTTTCGGCAAATTGTAACTACCGAATTCGACTTACCAGCTTTGTATTGACATGTTCAACACGACGGATGCTAAAGGTGAAGATGATCTTCTTACCCTTTTGTAACACTTTCGTTTTAAATTGGTTTCTTGTTGTTCAGTCTTTAGATTTATATGGTATGTTTTGTATACTATTGTCTGATGGTCTTTTTTAGTCAAAGCGTTGGCAGTTTATTTTCTACTTATGAGTTTGAATGTGTCTTTGGTATTTTTTGCCTCTCTCTTTCTTTCTTTTATAATTACCAATTTTTACATTATAGATACGTAATAAACTTACCCTAAATTTGAAAAGTACAATTTTGTAGTATTACTTGTTAAACCTGTATAGCTACTGCTTAGTATTCTACCTGTAGAAAACCAGTTTGTTTTGTTTGTCTCTGTCCCATTAAATATAAAATACGCCTCTTCGGTGCCACCCGTATTGACCGATATTTTAACCTAGTAATAAAAAAACCAATTACTATGTGAGCGAAATGTGACTTATATACATGTTGACATGTTCTACATAAGGACATGCCTGTACACTGTCAGAAATATGACAGTTGTTTTCATTTTGTTTGATGCGTTTGAGCTGTGAAATTTGTTACATGACGTTCTGTTTTGAATTTTTTCTTCACTTCATACATAGTGATGTGATGTGATGTCGTCTTTTCTTTAGACATTTTAGATGAAGAAAACACTTAATAACGATTATTTCTAGAATAACGTACAGAAAAAAATGTATATATTTTGAAAGATGACATACATATATTGGGCTAGTTTGATTTACTATTCTTTCTTTCATAAGTTTGTACTGTAAATATATTAATTAGGGGCCAGCTGAAGGACGCCTCCTGGTGCGGGAGTTTGTCGCTACACTGAAGACACATTGGTGGCCGTCGGCGGTTGTCTGCTCTATGGTCGGGTTGTTGTCGCTTTAACACATTTCCCATTTCCATTCTCAATTTTATAAATTACACAACAAAAATTCATGAATTACTGAAGGGATGAATTAAAATGTTCACACTGATAGAGTTATGTTACTTGTTCAATATTGAAATATTCCCAGTAGTTGATGATGTCTGACTTGAAATGATGTTTGACTCTCGACGAGGACGAAGCCGCTTCTTGCTTGGTTAAGACTGATGTATCGTTACCAATGTACAAATCATAAACACGTTCCATGCCTACAAAAAAGTAAAGTATCAAAAATACCAAACTCAGAGACAAAACAAAGGATGGTGTCAATGAAATAAAAATTACATTCCTTGAGATGACTAAAGCATATATAGTTCTTTAAATGTTTACCAAGGAATAATATTGCATAATCAAAACCTCCATGATTTTACAAAATTGAAAACCAAAAATAATGGTTAAAACCGAAACTGATACTTTACAAAACCTAAAGCATTATGAATAATGGTCTATGCAGGAAAGTGAATTTAAACTCATGGGAAACTATTATCAATTCCCTGTTTGCATTATCCGATATAGTTGATGTTAACATAAAGAACAGGGATGCTATCATGACTACCGCAAATTTACCTTGCCACCAATCGGACACATGATTTGACCAGGGATGAGAAAAAAAGGTGAAGTAAATCCTATACACATTTAAACTTCAGCCATGATGCCCCAATTCAAATAAACCCGTGCCTAATCTTAGTGTTTGTCCAGTCTATTCCGTTTATATTTTGAAGAACACACTTACATTAAAATATTGAAACCGTTATCAAGGATTTCTCACATTCCCAACAATCTGGTAGTACTTCCATTTACGATACGCCGGTTATCAAAATTATAATCCTGGTACCTTTGATAACTATATAGGTCTAAGCTCAATCTTCTAGATATTGTTATTTATTGATATATGTTTGCAAGCAACACATTAATCAGATGTAACTGAATCTTTTCCCCGAATGTTACCTTCAAAATTAGACTTTATCCGAGGTTTTCCATATATGAGCAACGCGACGGTGAAACACGTAGTAAAGAATCGGCTTTAACCTCATCCTCACAAAGCCCCGGTTTTGATAGAGTGCATGTCGTCCATTTTTTAGTTTTCAGTGTTGTGTTTTGTATGCTGTTGTTTGTGGAAGCATGACAGGAATATATATATATAGATATGGTTGAAGTTGTTTGATAATTATCAGCGAAGATGTTATGTCAACTGCTTATAACATTACCCTTTCTTTTCTAATGAATATATAGCAGATGCAATAATGTATACGACGAAAAACATGCAATTAAAGAAATAATTACATATCGAAATAGTTCCAAAGGAAAGTATGTCTATAACTTGGCATACTCCGATTAAATGAAACACAAAAAATTTAAAATACAAACCAAAATTTATGATATTTCAAGACCATTTCAATTTGAGTATGAGCTATACAGTATTATCCAATCACTCCACGTTGTAACTAACAGTATATATTTTATCACAAATGGGTTTTTTTAAATTCACGTTAAAATATTAAACCGATATTTATAATGACACCCAACTTTTTTCTTAAATCCCTTGCTGCAACTTGTAAAGTACTTCAGAATGGATTTTATGTTTTCATTATTGTTAGTAGGCAACACTAAAGTAAATCACAATTTACTTATAAATGTTAAAGAAATTAATTAGACTCCACTAGCTAGCACCTGCAATAATTCTACAACCAAACCTAGATATATCTCAGGTGTCAGACTAACCTCCAGTGGTTGCTGTAAATACATGATGCCAGGTTTCTCCTTTTGTAGTCAGTATCATATTCAGTAAGAGAATTATCAATACTGAAAATGTATAAATCTTTGATAATGAGAAGAGGTATATATACTTTCGTTATTTTGTTGGGATTTTTGTCTCAATGACGTATATTTTATGATGTTTTTTTTTTAATTTTCAAGTTGAACTTATTCATCTCGTTTTTCATATTAGGAAAGTCAACGAATGTATGACTATCACTGAAAATAATATAGAAATGCCATACTGAAAACATAATACGAAAGTCACACTCA
Organism: Mytilus galloprovincialis; assembly: GCF_965363235.1. Classification (NCBI taxonomy): domain Eukaryota; kingdom Metazoa; phylum Mollusca; class Bivalvia; order Mytilida; family Mytilidae; genus Mytilus; species Mytilus galloprovincialis. Next base: position 61,071,232 of record NC_134850.1, on the reverse strand, counting down.
AAATACAGTTTGATTATTAGTATTGTTAAAGATAAAATTTTAAGTCTTTAGCATGTGCAAAAATCATCAACATTTTGTCAGATGTTTTTTCATTGTCCAAAATAATATTGCACTTTTTTTTTTTAATGTTTTACATAATTTTAGATACTTCTAAATGACAGATCTAATCAACCATAAATACTTTATAAATATCAATATACTTGTGTAGCCCATAATGTTTTTTTCTAGTGATATGACAGATGACAGTCGTTCTGCATGGGTAACTTCATGAAATTTGACTGATTACTGGTCATTTACGTTTACTTATAATTTGTCTACTATGAACTGGTACCCTATCCCAGGCAAATGATTTAACTATGGTTCGTAGTGTTCTTTGTAAAACAAACAAAAAATAGATAAGAGAGTAAGGACAGATTTAAACTACCTATACAATAAAGCAATACTGTTGTTGCTAGGCACAGCAATATTATGGGAATTTTTCGAAACGTTTCAAACCATTACTATAATAGATATTGTTCAATACTTGACTGCTACCCTGACCCAGTGCATTTTACACGAACTTTCGTTTTGCCATATTATAAAGGACTTTCCGTTTTGCGTTTCCTTGGAGTTCGGTATTTTTGTTATTTTACATTTTAAATACATATCACAAGGATGGATATGACAGCAAAATAAGGTACATCTTACAGTTGCGGTGTCTTATGGGCTTGCTAAAATATGATATAGACTAAAGAGCCAGGTAAAGCTTTGTAGCAGATATTATGGTAATTATAAGTTACTTAAGTTATATTTCTTGCATGTATTAGACAAGAGATCATAATACATTGAACATAGAACATTGTCTCATTTGCAATCATACCACATCTTCTTTTTTACATAAAGTAAACATATATGTAGGACTTTAAAGTGCGATGGGGACGCTAAAGTACGATGGTCACGCTAAAGTGCGATGGTCTACGCTAAAGTACGATGCCTACACACGCTAAAGTGCGATGGTCCGCGAAAGTATAGACTTAATAAACGTACTATGGATTATGACGTGAACAGTCTTTTATACAATCAAAAAATGAACATGCCGAAAGATAAATGTATACTATTTGATTAACAACTTTAAACCAAATGTCCATAACTTACTTAATTTAAACCTAACCATGCTTTGTCGGCTGAGGCAAATGTTTTTTTCCCCCGCATGCTGGAAGAAGGACTTGTGTCCTGCAGTCCACCATTTTACTATACAGATACAAAAGTATACGCATAGGTATCCTTTATGTTGTTTCTATTAAAAGCTAACGGATACATTGCAATCATAGTTCATGTTGTAATTTACTTTGCGGTCCCCGTTAAAATATCGTCGATTTTATTGAAAATTAAAGTCGGTAATTTTCATAAATAAATCATAAATTGTCCGCTAAAACATTATTTTGTGCATTGTAGGAAAATACAACCTGTTTTTTTTTTTCTCGCTGAAAAAAAGGAGAAAGCTAGAAGAACATATTGCATTTCTCTCTCATTTTCAGATTTAAACAAATAAATGTTACACAATGAACAAATTTTGTATTTGTAATTTTCGATGACGACTTTTAAGGGAGATATTCACATAAGTGATAGACTACGGGTGAATATTTGATACGCCCGAATTTAAAAAAAAAATTACATACACAGGATATATAATTTTATATGTCACACTTAAATTACCATTTTAACAATTATCAGTTGGTCGGTCTTTTAAATTCAGAAACAATGACTTAAGCCTGCCAGTAACTTATACAGCCTATCACATATTTTATAAAACTTTAGCATACTAGCTTTTGCAAAAAAAAACATTTATTTACATCCGTGTTTAGTTTTTTTTTAAAGTTTTAAGCCCTTTAACATAACCCTTTTGGTCCATTGCACTTTAGCGTGGTAGACCATCGTACTTTAGCGAACAAACAACCATACGGACTTTAGAGTCCTACATATATACCGCATCTTGTTGGTTTATCATCGGCAAGTCGTGCAATTATTTCATAGGAGTGCATGGTCAAACTAGCTAATAGTTATGATATTATGTTATGTTAACAGACCACGTGAACAAAATTGTTGAAATTGTGACTGTTAAAGGTGACCTCTATCCTATAAACTTGATAACAATGTAGCTGTTAAAATTTGAACACCGTAATTGTCACATGCAGTTTTGAATACACAACCATTTGAAGATGAAGAAAAACACAGACGGACGGAAAAGTCGATCTTTTGTTGTACTTCATTTTCAGTAAGAAGTTGTATTGCTCAACCTTGTGTCTAGTAGAAACGATGCACTACAATTTTAATTTAAAATTAGTATTTTGTTGATCTGTTTCGCCTTAAAATAGTATTTTATTTTTATATAAATCCATTCTTCATACATTAAATTTTAGGGAAGGGCAAAGATGTTAGTGTATATATATAATAATTTCATACGCAAATCAATAAATGATATGAAAAACATATAAAACTAACAAAACTTACATAGGAGTATTCTGTCCATGAACAATGTACTGAATTGGCTAATAAGTTACTCAACAGATTGTAGAAGGGATAAGACTGAAAAAAAAATATATTTGCATTATTTCTTTCCAATTAGACTCATCGAGTTTAAATATTAATGTCTATGATGCAGTAACGTAAAATTCTTCTTTTAGTTGCTTGACTGGTAAAGTCCGATATTTAGGACCTTTGGTAGTCCAAAAGATCTTTATTTAATACGATGGCAAGATCTTGATTTTAAACACAGTGGTAAGATTTTTAATTGTTCTTGTTCTGGTACGTTCATTTAACATTTTTTTTATATATTATAACACAAGTAAAACTTCGCATTTGGTTATAAGTTATGCCATTTTTGGTTATTCAGCTGTTCAACATTTTTAAAATTACATTTATAAATATTTAGACCTTGAGTATCGCTGAAGAGATATTTATGGAACGCCGGAACAGTCTTATAGTGTAAATATTTAATGTGTTCTGTCGCTTTGTCTTTACGTCCTGTCGTTTCTTCTTTATGTTATGTGCAAATGTCTGTATTTCATGACACGGCATCTCTGTGTTATGTAAAATTAGTTATTTGTTTGGTCAAACAGTAGTATGATTTGTCATTGCTAAAGTTTGTTGTGTACAATAGGCATTACATCATGCTTTAACTACTATATATTCTGTGAATACTTCGAAACTTTATGATCAACCACCTTTACATTCTCTCATATTTTATCTATATTGTGTCTATTAATTCTTCTTTTACGTAAGTCAGTTAAAAATTGCGTCTTGTCTCAAATGTGATTGTTATGCCGAATGTTCTAAAGGTTTTGTTTTTATAGTCTTGTGGTGTTATGTTGTGTTTATACATATGTATCTCCAGTGAAAAACACAACACATCATGGTATAGTTCCTATGCGTTTTGCCGAACAATTGATACTCTCTGTGAGCATTCATTATGTCATGTGCAAATGCCTTTTACATTATGTGCAAACAACTTATACGTTTTGTGCAAACCTCGTTTACCTTATGTGCAAACATCGTTCCCCCTATGTGCAAACATCGTTTACCCTATGTGCAAACATAGTTTACCTTATGTGCAAAGACCTATTGCGTTATGTGCAAATACCTATTAAGTTATGTATAACAACTACATCATTATGTGCAAACACTATAACGTTATGTGCAAATACCGCTTACATTATGTGCAAACACCGATAACGCTGTGTGCAAATGCCTATTACATTATGTCCAAACATCTATTACGTTAGGTGCATACACCTATTACGTTATGTCCAAACACCAATTACGTTATGTGCAAACACCTATTACGTTCTGGTAAACGCTTTTTTGACACAGATTAAAACAAAACGCATCAGTGATATACACTTTGAAAATTAAGAAAATTATAAGTTTTAGCTTTCTAAAAAGCTCTGAACTACTTCGCTGTATTCTTTTTCAAGGTAATATCCATTGGATGCTGAATGTGAACTGAATGTAATATATGTGCATCGGGTTGTTGATTTAGTATTGGAAATGTAGTATTTTTATATATTGATTGATATAAAAATGCTATATAAATATTTAGTTTTTTGTTCTACTTAAAGAGTGATCGTTATACATCCATTCTTTTTATATTTTGTTCACTTTACTTGTTGAAAATTAAAATATTTACAAATATATAGACACGATTCTCGAGGTGTGTCTCTCTGGAGGTGTGCCTAGATTGACAAAAGTCATAAAATACATTTAATGCATTTTTGAAAACATTGTACAGGAACATTTTTTAGCAAACAAATCGTGCATATTGCAGATTAGCAATGCAAATAAAGACGTATTAATGATTGATATTTCAATTTTCAATTTCAGTGTGTAATAAATGCATAATAAAACGACCATGAATTAATAACATTTGATCTGAAATGTAATACACATAGTTAATTTTCCGGCATTTGATGGCTTAATATCCTCAGAAGAAACCAGTCTGTAATTATTTATCTCATTTAAGCCAATAGTTGTTGCTGAATATCAGCCACATCATGAAACAACCAAACAGAATTTATATGTGACAAGTAATTATTTCAAGATGGCGTGTATATCGACTGAAACTAAAAGCTCTGCCCTGTTATTCGAAGCAAAAAAAAAGCTACATGTAAAAAACAAAATGCAACCTCATTTCTTTACGGAAAATGTGAACGGAAAATAAGTTGATATAAAAAAAGAAGACGTGGTATGATTGCCAATGAGACAACTCTCCACAAGAGACCAAAATGACACAGAAATTAACAACTTTAGGTCACCGTACGGCCTTCAACAATGAGCAAAGCCCATACCGCATAGTCAACAATAAAAGGCCCCGAAAAGATTATGTAAAACAATTCAAACGAGAGCACTAACGGCCTTATTTATGTAATGTTCTCTTTCATCTGCACCAAGCGGGTCATTTCATAGGTCGCCATATCTTGCATACATAATCATAACATATGGTTTTGGAAGGCGCCGAATTACATTTATGAGCCCCCTCTTAATCAAACTACTCATAGAACCAACAAACGCAGCTACATCATTTTCAAAAATTCAAGTTCCGCCACTGGTCATTGAATGAGAAATCAAAAAGAGAAAAAAAAAATAGGTCCGTGTGTTTGTTTATCTAATGATATCTTAATGAATAACTTCTCTATTCATTTTACATCGGATGACAGTGAGGGCATTTATGTGTATTGCTGTCGCCTAAATTTCCATTACGTAACCTTCGTTTTGAGATTGTAACCGATCTATAAACATGATAATAATAAATACGCGGACATTATCGAGTGCAAAATTACATTCCCAATCACTTGTTCTTAATTCATTTCAAATGGATACTCCTAAAAATATATTTTTTTGAACATAAATTAATAATATGAAAATGTCGTTAAACTCGTTAGAAACATAAATAAAGTAAAAAATCTTTAATATTTATACACACGTACAGAAAAAAATGTGTTACCGCATGCGGAAGAATATCTCAAGAACGTTTGCAATCTCCCATGCAGAGTTATCTGTCTTTGCTCCCTCTCTCTGCGTGGGACATTGAATGTTTTGCTGGAAAATATGAATGCCCACTCATATTCAATCTATCTGAAAAATCAAATTATTACAGAAGAGTGTCCACCATGCACTTAATTAATATAGTGCAATAAAATGATATACAAATGGATAAAAATTATATATACATGTAACTGTAGTTTACAAATATTAAAATAATGTATAACAAAAAAAAACCAGAGTTTACTGATTTGTATCACTTCTACGATGAGGTTGAATGTATCATCCACGCACAGAAAAAATATTTATCTGTACTTTAACGTCACTTTCTGGTAAAGAGATGTGATTTGGTTTTCTGAGACAAGTGCTTGTGACCGTCCACAAGAACTTGCGGTCATCCGATGTTCAGTACTTCAGTACTTTGATTAATATCTTTAACATAAAGATGTTCTCAAAAATTAAAAAAACACAACAAGGGTTTTATATTTTTTACAAATGTCTTATTATCCTTATTTTATCTTGGTTCATTTAGAGAACTCAAATCGTATCAATCACATACTGCACATTTAAAGATTTTTGAAAACTGCATGGGAGTTAGCTGGCAATTGTTTCATGGTGCTTTAAACGGATGAACAAGAGGGTTCCGAAATGCCAACAATACAAAACATGACAAGTGAACTTCCTTAATTTATAATCAGTAGCAGGAAAATGACAGAAGAATTTAAGCCTCCCCTTTCGTGTTAAAGTCTGTCACAGGTGATTTTTTAAAAGAATTTTGACTAAATATGTTACGTCGATTTCAAGGCGAACAAGATTGCATCAATTCAAGATTGATTCCGCACTTTGAGGATAATTTGGATTGAATCATATGAACTTCATGCCTCGCTAGCTATTAATAAAAAAAACCGTCTCGTTTTACAGTAGCCGAGAAAAGGGGGACCGATATATCTAAAAATGGCAATATTTAACGGAAACTGTCAAAACATATTTTAGAATGATAACATTTAGATCCAATAGAATATATTTGTATGAAATTTTATATTTTTTAAAATAAGATTTCTCAGAATAATGATGTGCAGCAAATCCCTTTTATGAACATTTGGCTTAATTGTGCATTTAGCTATATTTATCGAACCATTCGCGTTCACACCTAAACGCATCCAAGCTTCCCGTTTATACCGTACATCCCGCAATAATATTCATTGAATTTATGACTCTCCGTTCGGAAAATAGGTTGATGTTTCTAATTTATACTACGATAATCGTTGAAATATTGAACAAAAAGATAAATTCATATCAACAACTGTGGAATAATGTATTGATTATCAATGTACTTTGTCGGTAAACGTGAAATTTATTTGTACGAGCTTTAGAAACAGGACGAAAAGCGAGGCTTGCCGAATTTTCTCCTGTTTCGCAGCGAGAACTAATACATTTTATATTTCTGACAATGTACATATATTGTTTATAATTTACACCTGGTATTTGAGCATAAGTTGTTTAAATCTTAACCATTGTATCTGATTTTTACAATTATTGAAACGCAGACTCAAAGAAAACCCCAAAATGAACTATTACCCAGAAAGAAATATCCATATTACCGATTGATCAACATGGAAGCGGGTAGAAGGAAAATTTATTTGTACATGTACAAACAAAGCAAAAAAAATGTTGTAAAATAAAATACAATAACTAGCTAATTGCAGGATAAAAGCGAATTACTTTACTGTAACCATTTTTTTAAAACTGGTGAAAAATTAAATGGGGTAAAACAATAAATAGATTAGCTGACTATGCGGTATGTTTTTTTTTTGTTAAAGGCCATAAGAAGATCTATTGTTATCTATTACTTTGTCATTTGGTCTCTCGTGGAGAATTGTCTCATTGGCATTCTCGTACCACACCTTTTTTTATAGATAGTCATTTTTTTCTGAAATTCAAAGGGAAAATTATGTAATGATGACCATTTTAGCAACGAAATTATTTATTTATTCTTATAGACAACAAAAGAAACGATATGCACATCACTTATAAAAAAATAATAGAAGAAAACAATTACAATTTACTAGAATATGTACTTTTTTGTATCGTTCTTGATGACACGGTTCGAAAAGTTACCGGACCAAATACGGATAAATGAAAGTCATTATCTGGAGTTTCAAGTTGCGGGATTTAATTTCGAGTATGGCTAGTGAAGGTGAAACAAGGCTGATAACCCTTTCATTCAGAAAAAAATATGTGTATGCGTCATGTTTGTGGATTACAGAAAAAGGCAGTTTTTAATATGAAAAAAAAAGTTTTTTTTAGAAATTGCAGCTTTTTGTTACACCCTTCTATCTGTCTGATCCAAAATCGGATCACATTTTTCCAACATCCCTGTTAGTTTAAAAAAAATTGTCAGATAAGAGGGGCGGGTCACCTGACCACCCCTTTTCAGGACATCCACCCGTCTCAACACGCCTTGTCAGGGACGAAGGAAATAATAAGTCTTAGGAAGGTATTCAGAATAATATTCACAACTGTTAAAGGAAATGAACGAAAATAAAATCTTAAACATTTTGTAGGATTCCTTAGCTGCTACATGAATCGTGGGAGACGTCATTACATTTGTAGCATTAATCTAGTACACGTTTCTCGCTAGATGAAAACCCTATAGGGAAGGTAATAACAAATCATCCTGGTCTCTTGTGAAGAGTTGTCACATTGGCATTCGTACCACAGAAAAACTAGAGTCGTGTCTGTATATTTGTTACAATTTTCAACAAGTAAAGTGAACAAATTTTCAAAGCATGGATGCATAAAGCACACTCTTAAAGTAGAGCAAAATAATTTCCCATAAAACTAGATACATTGTATGTATATAGCATTTTTACACCAATCAATATAATTTTAAAATATAAAAATCCACAGTTTGTTAGAAAGGTCAAACTTTTAATTTTCTTCATTTTCAAAATGCATATCATTGATGCGTTTTGTTTTAATCTGTGTCAAAAAAGCGTTTACCAGAACGTAATCGGTGTTTGCACATAACGTAATAGGTGTTTGCACATAACGTAATAGGTGTTTGCACATAACGTAATAGATGTTTGGACATAATGTAATAGGCATTTGCACATAACTTACATGTGTTTGCACATAATGTAAGCGGTATTTGCACATAACTTACATGGTGTTTGCACATAACGTAATAGTGTTTGCACATGATGATGTAGTTTTTATACATAACTTTATAGGTATTTGCACATAACGTAATAGGTGTTTGCACATAAGGTAAACGATGTTTGCACACAGGGTGAACGATGTTTGCACATAAGGTAAACGAGGTTTGCAAATAATGTAAAAGGCATTTGCACATGACGTAATGAATGCTCACAGAGAGTATCAATTGTTCGGCAAAACGCATATGAATTATACTATGATGTATTGTGTTTTTCACTGGAGATACATATGTATAAACACAACATAACGCCACAAGACTATAATATCATGAGATTTACATAGAACAAAGGTGTATCAAAACAAAACCTTTAGAACATTTGACATAACAATAACACTTGAGACAGGACGCAATTATTAACTGACTTACGTAAAAGAAGAATAGACACAACATAGATAAAATATATGAGAGAATGTAAAGGTGGTTGATCATAAAGTTTCGAAGTATTCACAGAATATATAGTAGTTACAGCATAATGTAATGCATATTTTACACCACAAAGTTTAGCAATGACATATCATACAATTGTTTGACCAAACAAATTACTAATTTTACATAACACAGAGATGCCGTGTCAGTAAATAAAGGCATCTGCACATAACATAAAGAAGAAATGACAGGACGTAAAGGCAAATCGACAAAACCCATTAAATATTTACACTATAAGACAGTTCCGGCGTTCCATAGATATTCATTGCCAAAATGCTCATCTGGTAAATGAACATTGTTCCGTTAGTCTTATCATACATATGTTTTGCTTTATAAACATGACAACATATGGTCCTACATTATGTCTATACTGTAAACTATTATATGACCGTGCGAAAGCTCATGTTCTACGTAGACTGTTCGTGATGGCTTAATCCCTTGGACTTGTATTTGACACTTTAGTCCTAGAAAACATGCAACTGGCTTTAAATAAAAAAATAAAATGAACACATAAGAAATCATATCCGACCAAAGAGCTTTTCTGAAATACCTTCATTAGGAACGATCAAGGCCTAAAATTTAAAACTAAAGGATGTATAAGATACGATTCAGTTTGACCCATTCTTTTGTAATATCGGCACTTTGTTGCTATTGTTTTTGTGTGTCGTAGAAATCTGTTGATTTAACCGATTTCTAAATGGTTTATACATTGTAGTTTGTTCACATTTTTTGGCTCTCACAGGTTAGAGTAAGTTTAAGTTTTCAAGAACATATTGATACCGCTATATTTGTATTTGTAATTGAGTATTGCCTATGATAGAGGCTTTCTGTGGATATTTACCTTAGTGATTCAGTGAGTCATGTGGATGGTCAAAATAATTTGACTATGTGTTGCAAATGTAAGTTTTACAACAACGTTAATACATAGTTGCAGTAAATCCATGTCATGTCATTTTCCAAATCAGTTGTATTACATTTATATTTAATAGTATTTGATGAAATTTCAGACTGAACACTCATTTCACTTTTCAAAAGGGAAATAAGACTAAGTATTGTAATTGGTTTGAAATTATTTTACCTAATTTTTATCAATTTAAACTTAAGAAAAACTCACCTTGTTTCAAACAAAAGTTCAACGCCGTGAACTGTTTTGAATAAAAATAGTAAGAGACTCTTTAATGTTGAAGGCATAAACTCCGAAATATAACTCCGAAATACAAATATTCCTCAAAGATTGAATATCATTCAATCCTAATTTATATTTCGACTTGTTTTGATATCCTATGTATTGTATTGATTTACTTCATATAATTTCTTAGTTACCACAAATCAAATTAAATATATGAAAATATTACATGGAATTGTATCAATTCGAAAATAAATTGTGTTTTTGAATGTTGACGAAGACTTTAGTAAGCTTAACCATTTGTCCAACTAAAGTTGATTTGTTTTGAATAAAATAATTTGATTAAACTTATCTATGCGTTAATTGACTTTCGTTATTGACTTTACTTAAAGTCTTTCAAGCAATCATCAATAATGAAGTGAACAAATATAATTAAGGAATGATAATACTGTAGTTGAAGAGTTGCCACCGTCAATTGTAGATTTGACGGTCGCAAATGCAGTTTTACTGACGAGGCGTAGCGGAGACAGTAAAACGGAGATTTGCGACCGTCAAATCAAAATTGACGGTGGCAACTCTTTAATTACAGTACCGTTCTTCCGATTCTAATGTATTCCAAAAAGAAATGATACGATAAAACTTGGAAAAATGTCTAAATTTGACAAATAAAAAAAAATCCGCGAAACTTCATGAATGGTTTTGGCGCAAAGACGTCATGGGTAAACGTGACGTCAGACAAATGAAAACTTACAAACTGGAGGTTATTACGTTACCTGTACGCTTCAAATTCGGATTCAATAACTTTAAAACGGCGAATTCGAGGTAGGTGTTGTTTTATTTTTGATTATATAGTAGTAATCGAACATTTGTTGATTCAATCATTTCAAAATGGTTGTCCCTCCTTAGTTACGCCTGGTCAACTGTGGATTTGACGGCAACTTTTAACCAATAAAAAAAATAGCTACATACAAATTGCATTAGAATTTGATTTTGATTGGAATAGAAAAAAATGTTGATTTCAAATACGTGGAAACTTTAGTTTTACGAACTAAAAAATAAATGAAAAATAAATTTGAAATAATATAAAAAGAATGACCATTTTTTCAAGTAAAACCATCTATCTCACACTGAGGTTTTAATGTTTAATTTTATAGAAAACATATGACTTTTCTTAATTATGGAGATGATGAAAATGTATTTATTTTGATAAAGTAGGTAAAATTAATAAAAAATATGATATATAACAATCATTCGACAAACTAATGATACAGATACGAATCTAGATCAATCAAATAAATGCAGCTCTTTACTGAAAGTCATACACATACATAGTCTTGTATTATTTTAATTTTAGTTTCTTGTGTACAATTTGGATATAAGTATGGCGTTCATTATCACTGGACTAGTATATATTTGTTTAGGGGCCAGCTGAAGGACGCCTCTGGGTGCGGGAATTTCTCGCTACATTGAAGACCTGTTGGTGACCCTCTGCTGTGGTTTTTTATTTGGTCGGGTTGTTGTCTCTTTGACACATTCCCCATTTCCATTCTCAATTTTATTACATACATATTGAGAAGAATATTTGTCATAATACATTTGAGGATAATGAACGAAACAAAATATACATCTAGATCAATAAGATAAATGCAATCTGATAGACCTAAAGTCAGATATATACATATTGAAAATATTTTTCTTCTTATAAGGTTTGTAAAATTTACAAAATATATAATACTTAAGTGCATAACTGTCATAATACTATTGGTTACATGGTGTGTTTGTGACCTAATACGAAAAATATGGGGTCAGTCATTTTCATATGGGGTGATAGCATATCCTCATTTTTACGGAAATGTTGCTAACAGTGCCCGGAAATTATTATCGCACCTTTAAACTTTTTCGAAAAGGTTACCAATTCATCGCAATAATAAGATCATGGAATATTGTTTTTATTGGTATACATGTTGATTTTTTTATCAGTAAATTAAAACCAAACTAAATATTACTTGTATGTTATATTCATATATACATTTATGGGTCTACAATATGTCGATACCTGTATCGTGGCATCACCCACGGTCATGGTCTTCTCTGAATGTTTATGACGTCTTTTACACTAAATCCATTTGGTTTTAGATGTGTACGGATTGATAATTTAGTCTTAGATACATGATTTTTTATTAGATGTTAGTTGCTTTGAGCTAGATTTCAGTTAACTGCAAGTATTCTCAGATGTGTACCTAGTGTCTTTTTGTTGTTGGGATGTACAAGTACACGACCACTTGCATTTTTGTCCGTCTGATGAGTTAATCATTTTTCAACCGATTTTATAGTTCGTTCTTATGTTGTGTTGTTATACCACTGTCCCAGGTTAGAGGGAGGTTTAGGATCCCGCAAACATGTTCAAAAAAAATTCGACATTGGTATGAAAAGAGCATCACTGTTTAAGCCCCAGTCCCACTAGACCACGATCGCACCACGCTCACCACGATCTAAAATAAATGCAGATCGTGGTGAGGTCGCGGTATAAATGAAAATGTATATTTTCGTTGCTTCCACGATGCTACTACGTCCTCATTACGCTTGTACAACGACCCCACTACGATTATACCACGTTTTCACCCCGCTTATTCTGTGACCTCACTACGCTTATCAAGATCTTTCTACGCTCATCACGTTTTCACTACGACCATACCACGAGCTATCCGATTGCAACACGATCTTACCACGCTCCTACTGCGATTATAGCACGTTCTTTCCACGATTATACTACGTTCATACCGCAATCTTACTACGTTCACAGAAATAGCGTCAACATCGTGTTCCATATCAATACGATTCCATTCTTTTTATTTCTGATTGATACGTAGATTTCTCGGAAACGACATGTCTTGCCACCAAAATTTAAAAGAACACTTGGGAGTGGTGGTAGAGTGATAGAGGCAGAGGGAGCTTTGATAGTAATGAATCCTGATCCAGCAGAGATGTCGGACCGACCAATCAAACCTGAATCGCAAACCTATTGCTGGTCCATCATGCTCAAATGACGATGTGTAAGTGAACGATATCAGGGATGACACAGATGTGTCAATATAAAAAAGAAGATGTGGTATGATTGCCAATGAGACAACTACCAACAAAGGAACAAAATGACACAGAAATTAACAACTATAGATCACCGTATGGCCTTCAACAATGAGCATAGCCCATACCGCATAGTCAGCAATAAAAGGCCCCGAAATGACAATGTAAAACAATAGAAACGAGAAAAAACTAACGGCCTTAGGTCGAACCGTTAGAGAAAAAGGACAAGAGGTTCAAATTACATACAGACAAACAAAACCTGGAGAGCTTTTATATATTTTATGTAACAATGATTAAGAGCATGATGGTCGTAATATGAACGTAGTCAGGTCGTAAGAAGAGCGTGACGAGGACGTCATGGGCGTGCTAAAATCGTACTGTGATCTTGAACAGCGTGGTGTAAACGTGGTATAGTCGTAGTAAAAGCGTAGTTGGGTCGCAGTGAGAACGTGATGGTCGTAGTGAGGTCGTAATAACATCGCTGTAAGATTGTAGCGCAGTCTCTCCGAATAGAATCACGCTTTCACTACGCTCTCGCTACGATGGTACAGCGACCTCTGCGATCTTAGCACGACCTTAGTGCGCTCTCACTACGCTTATACTACGACCTGATTTTGCCACGACCGCACCACGATTGTTTTGAACATGTTCAAAGTTGGCCACGCTCATCATGATCTTGAAGAACTCACCACGACCGTGATACGACCTTACTGCGATCTACACGATCGCACTACGATCGTCAAAATTTACATTTTTTTCACAGATCGTAGTGCGATCGTGGCCTAGTGGGACTGGGGTATAAGTCTTATGTAGACGAAAAGCGCATATGGCGTACTAAATTAGTTTTCTTTAGTAGTAGCCTTGATTCTTTGTAAACGTTTTCATAATGGTTCGGCAATACATAGTCTTATTTGATGACGCCACTATCGAGTCACATATAGTGCTGGATCGTTGCTACATGTAATTTGAGTAGAGCTATGGTCATTTGTAACACACATATTCAATACGGTAAAATAAATCATAATAACATAACACATTCGTTTGGAAGCATTCGACTTTCAATATGAACCCTTTTCATATTAATTATTCGTGACACTGCTTACTTACTACCAGTATGTTTTGGATTGACCCGTAAGCCTTTATTTAATTCTTCTATCTTATCTTGCAATGTATGTTTGTCGCCATTGGTAGATGTAGTTAATGTCGGATGTCGTCTGAACAATATCATTTTTACATTCTGTGATACATGGACCAACTGAAATGTAGTGAGGACAAACATGTAGACTACTTGTCTATATCACCATTATTTGGAACGGTCAGAAAAAAAACCCAACATATGTACCAAAATAAGTTAAACGGTCTCATAGATTATGGTTAAAACCCTAAAATGTCATTAACGACAGTATTTTACCCACGTTTGTAAATATTCAGGACTGATATTAGAATAAACAAAAACATATTTGAAAAACACTTTTTCCATACCTCTTAATACTTTTTCATTGATACTGCATGACATATCTTAAATGTGATAGGGATATAAAATGTGTTTTTGAAACTATCATCAACAATAAAAAAAAATTGAATCTTCAACTTGCCTTGTCGTATTTTCCTTATTCACGTCAACATTTACGCAAAATAATTATATGGGTTTATATATGTAATATTGATTTCAAGTTTCATATCAACTCCGTTTTACTTCCCATTGGTCGATAAACTGTTAATCTGAAAATATTGATGTCGTGAAGAGAGCCAATAATGTTTTGCCATTATTCGATAATTATACATGATACTTCTATCAAGTCGCAATATATTTAAACATTTTTTTTACTTGCAACAAGTGTTTGTCCATTTTATTTTAAATACTATGAATGAATATGGCAACAGTGTCATTTTTAACTGACGAAGCTTCTATTAACGTTTCGTCATAAAGAATTACAACAACAAACGGTAGCCAACGGTAGCAAAAAGTCGCAGCATCAAAACCCATGCCAAAAATCATTTTCACCACCATGCGTTTAAATTGGAAACACCATTTTACAAAAAGTTTTTGAAACTGGTATGAGCTTATTTTTTTTTACCGGAAACAAAATAGCAATACCAATAAGTAACGTTACATTGAGACCGTGTATTTTAATCTTAAATGTCGGAAATCCTTTCATTTCAAAACTTTTTATTTTTTCTTTGATATCTATAAATCATATTGTTGCAATTTAGCTACGCTAAATTATAGGTTATGAGCGTTGAAAGTGACTAGTACATGTCTCAATATCAATATTTGATGCATTGTTAAACAGAGAATGTTCAAGATAGAGAAGGACTTGCTACTTACATTTAATATACATCTTCGCATTATCGGCCAGTATATTATCCTTATCTACAACAAATAACTTTACATATCATGATACCGTAAATGTAAAAGTAAAATAAAAATAAGAAAACAATAAATTGCTATATTAACATGACTAAGAGTATGTAGCTTTTACAAATGAGAGCAACTGTTCGTATCAATCAACCACCAGTAGTAACAAATTATTTTCTGCTTTAAATTCATTGTTTTAAAAGTAAAATATTTAATATTAAAATGAAATTTTACGAACGATTCATTTCCTACAATATTTTTTTATCTACAAAAATTCATCTTATACAATTTTACTGATCTGTAAAAGATCCATTTTGATTTTGTATCTTGTACATAACAAGTTGGCTTCAGAAGTTTTTTACCCGTTCATGAACGTCGAAACAATACTTATTAAACAGATGATACGGTATGAATGTCCATGAGACAACTCTCCATCCAAGTCCGAATGTGTAAAAACTTAACAATTATGGATCAACGTACGGCCTTCAACAAGGAGCTTAGCTCACATTGAACAGAAAGCTATAAAGGGACAAACAATGTTTAAAATAATACAACTAAAACTGGAAAACCAACGTTATAATCTATATAAAAAAAAACCTAGAAACACTTATGACCCACACCAACAAACGACAACCAATGAAAGACAGGCTCCTGTCTTCAGACAGGTGTATGCAAATTGCTTTTTGGATTTGAGCGTCACTGATGAGTTTGGGTAGCATAAGAGGCATATTGAGAGCCAATTTAAAGCTCGCTCCTCTAAACACCTGTCTTAGTATATTGCACGTTTTACAAGCTGGAAAAGACTAAACCAAGTTGAGGGAATAACCTCGATTAGCCTTTCCTTTTGCGCAAATAGTTATTTTTTGCTTGGTTAACTATGTTAAACCCATATGATAAATGTGTGCGATCATACAGTAAAACTCCGGTGATTTACGGTGATCAGTCATCTTTATGTACAATTCCGACTTCAAATGCCATCAGTGTCTTCCACATAGTCACTTTTCCTTTTCAAGCAAACAGAGAACCGCATCACAATCGATAAAGACATGGCTTACAATAAGTGTGTGTGATCACTCATTGCCTAGTGCATTTTAAAGGTCATTCATTAATAGATATATATTCAAAGCTTTTTGCCCTCTCAAACACAATCATTACTTCGTCTACCCCTATGTCACGGAATAGCTAAACAGTACTAATGAACGCAAAGTCAGTAACGACTGTTTGAATCATGACTCAGTAAAGTTCGTGTTTCACTGCATCAGTCAGACACGTGCTCAATGATTCTAGTGTCAGGTGCTAAACATGAAAAACATCAACACTTGGAACAGTTATGATGTACTTTTTTTATAGGTAAGAACATAATACCCTATTTGCATACTCGTTATGAAACACCTTGAAATTGTAACAACAGTGTATATAGTCTCAGATGCGTCCTTAACCCTTTAACATTCAAGGATTTTTTACCTTTTCTTCCCGAATAAAGGATATCTGTTTTCAATCAATTGCACATTTCGATAAAAAGCTCACTCAAAGGACAAGTTAGACTCATCTGATAGATAATTGACCAAGGTTTCAGGAAAACTTGATTTAAGGAAAATAATTTCTTACGTTGGTCACGTGATATCCCTCAAAAGTCACGTGACATGCTGAATTAAAGTGACAAAAATGTACAATTCAAGCGGAAAAGCGGTTTTACAGACATTTAGTGACAAAAATAGAACATAGTTTTAGTGTTAAATTAATGCAAGAAGACTTTCGGAAACGTTATCGGTGAAAACTTTATACAGAAAGATGCAAAACTTGTCTGATTGGTAGAAATATCAAGACTCGAAACACCGAAAAATAGTGGATTTTTTTGAGAATTTTTGTCATAGTCAAATAAATGGCCCAAGTTTATGTTAAAGATGTTCTATTCATAACTGCTTACAGAATAAGCCTTTAGGATAGAATTTTGAGTTAATATTGAATGAAAATCTGGTATTTTTGAGTGCCCAGGCTAAGAATGTAACAAAAACAGAGAGAGGGGAGAAAAAAGGGGGGGATTTTTCTTTTTGATGTAAATCATGTATTTCAGTTGTCTTAATTGAAATGGAAAGTAAGTTAAGTTAAGTTACATTTAATATAGGAATTAATTTTTTCATCCTCCGGCAGTGAGGTTTGAACCCGCGATCATCCGGGTGTTAGACTGTGCATCTTTCCACTGAGCCACAGAAACCATTGGAAAACTTATGAAATTTAAGCACATAAGTCACCTTCTCTGTAAGACTAGAAATTAATGTTGGAAGAACATAATCAAACTTCGTTTTCTTAAGAAGCTATTTTTTGAAAATTATTATTTTTTGAAGCAAATTTGTAAGAAAGTTATTCAGAAATGTTCGTTTTTTCGTCTATATGTCACTATTTCTATACCTTAGCGATACGATATCCAACACCCTCATAACCAGACACTAAAGAAACAAAGATTTGTTATTGCTATTTCGACTTGGCTAACAATTTTTAACACATTTTGGATGTTCTCATCTCTTTTGCTATAAAAACTGACAAAACAAAACATGAAAATTCCTTGTAATTTGAGTTTGTTTCAGTGTTGATACTCTATGAATCAGATTTTTTGTATGTGTATGAGTTTTACTTACAGTTTTGATAGTATTCTTGTAAATGATCACGGCACAGTTATCAAAATTGTCATTTTAAAACAAAAAACAGCAACAATTTGTCTTGTGACATTTTGTGAAAATATTCTATTTAAAAATAGAAATAAAACAGTTTTCCCCCAAAAAAATCTTGTCAATATAGGGCAAATTGACATGATGCATTGCATTTTGTTGGTTTCAGACACCAAAAATCAAGTTGGTGGTATACTGATCTTCAATTTGAGCCCACAACCACATATGTACGTTAAAAATTGTCAACGATACAAAACTTCATGCAAACTACTCCGCCACAAATTTTGCTTATCGGTCAAATTGACCGGTAGGAACGCTAAAGGGTTAAACAATACCGGTAGTTTGTAGGCTGCTTCAAGAAGCAAGTGCTACATTTAGGGGAAAAGGAATACACAGACAAATCCAGGGTCAAAATTGGCAAAGTTTTCTAAGAGATGATGACAATAAGAAATAACTTTTTAGTTTTCATTCACAGCAGCTTGCTCAATAGATTTTGAGGAAAAGGTAGTTGTAGCAACAAATGCTCAGGATGTTCTGTGTTATCCACCGCATGATGATGTTTCAAGTTTAGCACAATTTTTACATGAAGAGGCTGACACTAGATTGAAGAATCATACGTCTGATGCAGTGAAACACAGTCTTAACTGAGTCATGACTCGAACAGTGGATACTGATATTGCTCTCATTGCTGTTTCGCTATTCCGTGACAAAGGGGCAGACGAACTTTGGCTTGCAGTTAGAAGTGGAAAAAGCTTTAGATATATATATATCCCTGACCTAGCCATTGAGAGATTACACATTTGCTGGAAAAGGAACTGCGTTTGTGATATGGATGGTATTTGATGATGTGACTTTATCATTTAGAATGATGATTGATCAGCCAACATCACAAGATATGGATTTGATAATGTCATTGATAAAACGATACGTGGTTTTGTTGTAAGATCGAACAAACTTGTCAGATGGGGTTATCGAAGCAAGAAAACATGTTTTTGAAAGAAAAAAAGACTTATTGAGGCTATTCCAACGACTCGGTCAGTCTTTTTCAGCATGTAAAATATGCAATATACCATTGCGGGTTTGAATGAGTTACAAGCTTGGAATTGGTTCCTATACATGGTAACTAGTCCAGACGCTTATGAATGTCAAGGGGAAAACTAAGATCCATGGAAACTCTTTCGGACAAATCTTTTTGAGGCCTTTTCATCTTATCAGGAGTTTGTACATTATGGATGTAGAACACAATACAACGGTCTTTGTAAATGTTGAAAATCAGCTCTCCGATTGTGAATAAACATGTATTTGTAGTTCTAAAGATGTTTTACTACTTTGGTTATTCTATTTTGTTTTAATCAATCTATCCAAAAACTCTACATCGAGGCTTTGGATTGAGAACTCATCTTTGAAATTTATGCCATTTTGGGTATTTACCGGAGGTGTTAAATTTGTATCTAAACATTTACAGCTGAATAGAATTAGTGGTTTCGAGGATAATTTAAAGCCAAAAGTTGATTGACCTGCACAAAAAAATCTTTTCATTTTGAAAAGAGTTGAATATTAAGAAAAAGAAATCAATATTTTTATGTCCGCCATAGTGAATATCACCGGAAGTAGGGGTTTTAAAGACATACGTCCTATAAATTGTATCCATGAGAAGCCCCGAGGAAAGGTTCCTTCACAATATGATGATAGAAGCAATACTTTCAGACACTCTTTAACAACCCTCCCTAAAAATAAGCTTATTTAGGTACAATGTCCGCCATGTTGGGTTTTACCGGAAATAGGTTTTTGAAGACATCTAATCTATATAATATATCCAAAAGTAGTACATAACAAAGGTTTGTACCAAATATTATGATAGTAGCATGATAATAACATCTTTTCACATACTAGCCTTAGATATTGGGCTGATTTAAGTATGATGTCCGCCATTTTGGATTTACCGGAAATGAAACATTTTTTTTTCTTCAAATGCCTCCCTATCTGAATTAAAAAAGTAATGGTTGAGGAAGGTCTATGCCAAATTTAATGCTTGTAGCAAAATTTTTCACAAAGCCGCCGTACTATAAAAAAAGAAACTCAACCTTTAATGATATAACTTTGTAATTGAAGAACTCATATCAATTAGACTTAGAGTCAAATTCTGACTTTTGTTGATACTTTATTTTAAAAACCCAATAATCTAAATAGAAACATATCATGAGAAATTTGTCCTTTAAAACAAACTTGTACATGCGTTTCATAGTTTTGTCGAATTGATGTTTACAAGTACACGTTCCTTTCATTCATTTATTCATTCATGTTTTGTATATGGTGTTTCAGTATATAGGTTGTAGAATATGGAAACAATACTTCCGAAGGTTTTTACTGGGTTTCCCTTTATCAGGGACGCTCAAATAAGAATTGTTCAATGTCAAGGATATCACATGTTATCGTCAAAACGGATACCGCAGATAACGCTTGAATTGCACCCATTTCAAGAGACGTCCTCATTTGACAAATCTGTCATGGTCATGATGGTCGTAACTTCTTATAAATAGTTCCGAATAAGGCAAGTCAAGAGTTTTAAACGTGTCTTTTATTATATAAATATAGGTTATGATACCTTACTTGTGTTCAGTGTCCTCCATATTAATAAGAAGATGCTGTATGATTTATTGACTTTTAGTTTTGTAAGTGTGTGTTTGTGTGTGTGTGTGTGTGTGTGTGTGTGTGTGTTTGTTGTTTTAATTCTTCATGGTTGGTCAGCATTGAACACGTAAAATGTGAGTAATTTCATTGTAAACTACCACATTCGGTCAAATTTCAGAATAGGAAAATATACGAATATAAGTAAATTAATGGCTTATGCATTATGTCTTAGTCAGGAGTAATTAATCAACCATCATGAATGTAATACGTACATTTCGAATATTCATAAAATCGGATGTAAAAGTCACAAACTAAACATTGAAGAACATAAGGAAATTCAGACGACTATATGATCGCAAGATAACATTTTGAAAAAATAATCACTTAGACTATTAAAACGCATATCTTGTACAAACCACAAAAAAAGGGAACGGACTAATGTGATTCGGAAATGAAAATAAAATATCATTGTGATAATTGTCGTATTGTTGTTCTTTTGAAGTTCATTGATTAGTCGCACTCAGGTATACATGATAAAAGAGATGAGAGACTCTTAAAAAAACCCTGGATAGAATTATTCATTATCAGAAAAATAACTGCATCAAGTTGTACTTAATGTTTAATGTAAAAGTACTGCAAATGTACGGTTGTATGGATGAAACGCATGGTCTAGTCCGAAAATGAAAAAAAAAAATGACACTGAAAATATATCTAGTATTGTTAGTATGCGGTGCTATTACAGTACTAAAAAAGGATTGATTATTCAAGCATGTTACCTAACCAAATAGTCACACTATGTTCCTTAGATAAAATGGTGAAGATATATACATTTGTTTTCTCTAATGATATGTATCTGATATTAAAATTGTTGACAATAATATAAAAAATATTAGAATTTTCCTTTTTCTTCAAATGCTAGATTTTTCAAGACAACAAACATTAAGACAAATTGAAAAACAATTGTTAAGAGAACCACTAAAGTTCTTTCCACCAAAAACGATATATTTTGATATGCAAATCGTAATTTCTGGTTTAAACTGTCATTTTCAGTGTCAAATGTTTGCTTATTGTGCGCTGATTACAAAAAATAAATGATTTCTATATACCTTTGTTTGAAATATGGGTGATAATTTTGTTACTTCCGGTTTGAAAAATATCACTTCCGGTATCATTAGATAGGTTACATTACACTGATTCGTCAAATATATATTTCTATATACTTTAACATTAAGTAAGTACAAAACAATAGCATCTTCCGGTTTACACATGGTCACTTCTTTCAGCACTTTCAAGGTCATATAGTTTTGCTTGCAACCGGATGCATAAAGTCGTTGTGTGTAATCATGTATATGTTACACTTAACAGGTAAATTAGATATAATACGTTATTACTAAAGTTTAGGAATAACATGTAATTCCTGATGCAATTATTTAATACTAGTCATTCCTGAAACTTCTCAGTTATACCAGTCACCTCTAGTTTTCAATATTGTCCGGAATGCTACGGTCAATACTCAACTCAACATTCTGCGAATATATAACGAGCAATTTGAACATATATTTGTCAGTTTTTTCACGGTTACAAAGGAGTAGTGGCCACACGAGAAAAGTGTTCAGTTGAACACGATCATTTTCAAAAGCGCAAAAACTGTTCGATATCAAATGCTAAATATCAAGACATCTTGTGAAACAATCATACTGTGTATTAGACGGAAGGAAAAAAAAGCATCAGAACAAAAGCAATAGGTCTTTACATGAAAAAGTGGAAAGACCTAATTATAAATACATAATAGTTATCAAAGGTGCCAGGAATAGAATATAATTAAGTACGCTAGACGCGCGTCTACATAATACTCATCAGAGACGCTCATATTAAAATAGTTATAAAGCCAAACAAGTGCACAGTTTGATAAATTTGACAAGCAAATTACCTCGTGTTAGCTGACAATATGCTTATAGAAATCTATAAACTTCATTATTTCACGTTTGGACGGGAAACGTGGAATACCATATCATTGCACTTTTCCGGGTCTTTTTAATACGTGCTTTTCTCTTATAGTTAATGTGTTTCCCTTAGTTTTAGTGTAACCCGAATTTGTTTTCTCTCAATCGATTTATGACTTTCGAACAGCGGTATACTAGTGTTACCTTTAATAAACAGTTAAGCACTATGCGTTTAAAAGTCTTGTCGCATGCAAAGTATAATCATTCAAGCGGTTTTATTTTAGTAACTTTATTGATGTTATTGATCATCTATATACTATTCAAACAAACTTAAAAATCAATATATTACACTGCAAAGGAGTAAGAGCTATAATGGCCTAAAATGACACCAGATTTACAAAATAATAAAAATTCAAACAGAGCAGATTTTTCTCCGTAAATTATTAAAAGACGAGTCAATGATTGAAAAGCAATGTTTTTATCTAACACAAAAAGGTTTTAAGACGTCACAATGGTGCAAATGACGTCATAATCAGGAATATAAGCAAAAATATATAATTTGGAAGGGATTTTCTACATTTTGACCCATGCACCATGCATGCACAACTTAGACATTTTAACATTTTGACAAGTTCATAAATACCAAACTTCAGATAACAAATCTTTTTGGAACAAAGTTAGCGTGATAGTTTGGTTTATATTTTTCATAACGAGGCGGAGCAATAAAAGGCTGAAATTTCCCGTAAAAATTAGACCTCTTCCGTCGGCAAAATTAAATTTATACGTTCTTATGCCTATACGAATTTTACCTTTTTGCTTATAAATCAGTAACATGTGTTTCTAATATTATTTTCGTAAGTATACCCATTTTACTTTTATAAATTGTTATTTGGATGGAGAGTTGTCTCATTGGCACTCACACCACATCTTCCTATATCTAGTTAAAAAAAAAACCGATAGCAATGAACTTAATATTGTCAGAGAGTCAACGATGACTTTGAGGATTTTTTTAAAATTTGAAATTTCAAATAGACATGCAATCTAACAAATTCGGTACATTTCTTATGTTTCTGCTAATCTCAATTTAAAAATCTTATGTTTGAATGGAGCAATCTTTAATATCATTTCATATACACGAACCATTTATTTGCAAATTAGTATTTGTAATAATATGCCAGATTTCACTCATTTAAGGTGTCGGTGTTACTAAAGGTCAATATATTTCATTTCTTTCAAACACTTTTTACAGCTTGAATATAGTATTGACAAGAAAATAGCTTCCAGTTTCTTGGAATCGTAAACTTTCCAGGGAAATTGAAAAGCTTTCTTCATGTTTTGTAACCATTGAAATAGTTCTTAGTTAACCTTTATCAACTATTACACGACAACAATATTGCTTGTATTCATAATACCCGGATTGTCCTGACCCCCACCCCCCCCATCCCCCCCCCACACACACACATTTGCTTGACAGAGTCTCCACAATAAGTTGTAAATAATATTTTAAACTTACCTAGTCCTTCCATATTGTATGATATTTAGACTTCAGGCTGTGCTTATGCACAATGAAATTAAACATTTTAAGCATCAATGACTGCGCAAGTAAGAATATACTTAAACTTTAAATTTAAAATGAATTGTTTAGTATAAGAAGTATATTCTTGCAGTCATTGATGCTTATAATGTTTAATT
Source organism: Mytilus galloprovincialis (assembly GCF_965363235.1). Taxonomy (NCBI): domain Eukaryota; kingdom Metazoa; phylum Mollusca; class Bivalvia; order Mytilida; family Mytilidae; genus Mytilus; species Mytilus galloprovincialis. The sequence continues at coordinate 61,046,568 of NC_134850.1, read as the reverse complement.
TCATTGTTCAGAAGCGCAGTTAGTCGTCTTTATATATACTTACCATACAATATAAACGCCTGTAAGGTAAAACAAGTATAAGTTCCTAGTCAATATTGTCAATTAAGTTTTTTTATTCATTGTTTTATATACATCTAACACTAAAACCATTCACAGGAATTTGGTTGATATTCACTCCCGGTTTTTAGTGGAGTTCATGTTGTTTCTTATTTATTACTTATAACTGTTAATGTAAATGTCTTTTGAATTTGTGAGTCTTTGTTTACTCCTTGGTTTTGATTGTTATTGTCATCTATCTATAATAGAAGACATGCAATAGACCGATGTTTAATTTTTGTATATCTGCTATACGCAAATATATGTCAATAAATCGTTGTCATAACAGTTAAATTCTTAATTGATTTGGTGTGTTATTGTTTTTTTCTTTCAGAATCTGACTTCCACGTGGACGTTTATTAAAAAATTGAAAACAACACGTTTAATAATTTCTTGCGTCCGAAGCGCTTTTCTGGCTTTACCTTTATCAGGAACGCTTAAGCCAAACATTTGAAATCCGAAGATGTTTAAGTACCGATATCGTTGAAGAGTTATATGTCAAAAGTACCTAAAATAAATAGGCAAATTCATCCTAAGCCAACTTTGCCTGAGGGAGTTGATACCTTAGTTTCTTAATAATTTCAAAACAAGATTAAACGGACAATTTTAGTAAAGTTTGTTAGATCATGTCAGTACCGAAATACTGACTACTGAGCTGAAGATACCCTCGATACTGATAGTCTACCAGCAAAGGTATCGACCCAGTGATGTAAAAAAAATGAAAACAACACGTTTAATAATTGTTTTGCTTCCGAAGTGGATTGCTGGATTTACCTTCATCAGGAACGCCCAAAGCCAAACATTTGAAATCCGAAGATGTATAAGCATGTTCTTCCATTACGGGCTTTCAATCGCACTTGCAGTTGCACCTTGTCTTTGCCGAAGTACTAAAGAGAGGTCTGGTATTTACGTTTACTGCAGATTGAAAAGTTATCTCCGAATTTTGAAGACAATAATTCAATACATTTATTCTTTGTGTTTATGAAATAATTGAATGCATAGTAAGAAGGACAACTATACATTATATTTCTAAACTTTCTAAATCTTAATTATTAGTGCAGTCATAATGCCATTATATTAATTTGAAAAATAAAACCAGCTAAGCAAATGATACGAAACTATATATATATAAAAAAAAACAGATTTATATTCCGGTCTTTGGTTTTTGCTCTGTGGTTATATTTGTAGCATATGTATTTTTATACAAAAAGGGATAGTTTGTTCACATATTTATTACAAGGCTAGCACATAAAGGCAAAATCATTGTTCCCGAAATACTGACCTTAATAAATTAATTGTAGTAACAATTTCTACTGTTCTATTTAAAATTTTCCCCTTATCATGCTCATTGAATGAAACAAAATATGACTAGTCAATGATCGTAAAACCTATTGATATTGAAATGTTATTGATTGGTAAAATGGCATATCAATGCTAAAGCAAATCCAACATCATTGATAATCTAGTCATTAAAAAGTTAATATTGCATTGCATCAGTGTTGTCTTGTTCAATTATTGAGAGTTCTTGTCGTCCATTTTTTTATTCGCAGGAAAGTGTGAATCTTTCCTGTGTTTCCTATTACTAATGCTTTATCATTCATATGTTTTGCTGTAACCCACCATGACATTTCGTTGCTTGATAGGGTACAACGTCAATATGAGAAAAAAGTTTATCTCGCAAGGTTTCGTGTAATTATGTGAAGTTACATGTTAGTTTATTTCTAAATATGGGCTGTTTTTGACAATACAATGACCATATATCGGGTACTTCAAGTTGTATCATTAAGTCATGCTAAATTACTGAAATCTTCACAAATTTTAGCGTTTGAGGTAAATTTGAGACGGTTGAGTGGCTGCATTTGTGTTCATTCTACATATTTTAATGTAAGTTGTATTTGATGATAATACATAACATATATAAAAATTGAGAGTGCACACGCATGTGGCAACTTTCAGCTTTGATAAAAACCATCTGAAAAGTGACATATTATGGCATATTTGATAGATTTGTCATATTTAAGCTTGAATTGGAGCGTTTTATAAATCAGATCAAATCGTTAACATACAATAATTGAATCGACTAAAGTACACACTTAAGTGTTTGAAAAGTGTCCAAAATCTTTCATCAGATGAACCTGAAATTTGAGGCCAAAATTGGCCCTTACCGGACTTGTGGATACTTAGGTAAAATAATGTTTGCATGGACCGCTAATATTTGATTGATATCACATGTATGACAGTGATATTCAAAACAAAAAAAAATAAAAGAATTTATCAGTTCAATGTATTGCAATCTAACAGATTTATGTAAATGATAAAATAATTGAATGCCTATAAATGCTAGCGACATATGTCACTTAAATATTTGATATCAAACAGTTTATCATAATTGAAGAAACACTAGTATAGATACAGAATTGGGAAAAAGTCAATAGTATGGGATTATTGGTATTAATAAAAATGTTCATACAAATATATAATGTACAAAACACATTAATAGATATTTATAGGATGAATACAAAAAAATATGCTTAAATTTACCCATTTTTTAGACAAATGTAAAACAGGACAATGTGCAGAATAAATAACCCAGACGTTATATTGTTGGATATAACTAATTGGCAAGTTTCATATTTAATGCTATAAAGCATCAACACTCCAAATACTATAAGTGTATGTCCAAATTAAGGATTTAACTTAACGTTGAAAGTAACTACTATTTTCTTACGTTGACATTTTGCCCCCGTAAGCCTGGAAATGTCACACATGAAAAGGAAGATGTTATTTGATTGCTAATGAGACACCTCTACACAAGAGACCAAATGGCATATACATGTTACTTATACATATGTTATATTCCGTCCTATCGCATGTTTTTTTGCCATAAAATATTCTTAAATCAAACATAATGTCAGCTACTAAGTACTATAAACCTGAAAATGTGGGAAGCTACTGGAGCATTTCGTGCACAAAAGACCAATTATTGACTCCTGAATCTAAATCGTGTTCAAAGTGAAACCGAATTCAAAACTCGATTGTTAAGGTTATTTTTTTTTTTGTATTTAAGCAACACCATACCATGCCGATATTGAGTTAAAATATGTATAATGCATTTTTTTTCATATATGTTGTATTTGAAATATTGAATTACTAATAGCCAAAGTCAATTTTTGAATTATTTCCCTTGTGTTTACCAGAAGACACTTTGTATGCATTTTCTGCAATTTAATTTATACATATTGAATTTACATTCAATCTATTCATCCCTTTTAATTTTTGTTCTGTCATTATCAGTTTGTTTTCGTTTTATTAGCTGAATATCTCTTCGACACAATCACATCTGATCTACTCATAGATATCCTATTGTTTACTTTTGTTGGACGAATTACAACAACAAACTTATCACTTACATTATGGTTTTGTTCTTAAATTCTTTCAAATCAATGTTGTGTGAAGATCTTTATTTACACAAAATATTTCAAATTGAGTGTATTTTCATTCCCAATTTTCTAACGTTTTTTTGACATTGAAGCGGTTACTAGTAATAATAATACAATTAACATTTAAACCTTCAAATCTAACCTAAAAAGTTCCGCAGATAATTTGGAGATCTATTTATGAAAAGTAGTGAATTCTTGAATTCTCTTTTCCCCTTTTTGGTCAAATAGCTGATAAAATTTCAAGAATTTATACATCCATGGCTTCAAACTTTTGGGTTTATCGGCCTAAAACAAACCTTATATATAAAATGTTATACCTCCGTTTTTTTTAAAAGAAAACTGGGATCAGGTATAGTGTATTGATACCCCTGCTTTCATTATTAGTTGAAGTATAGTTTAAACAAACCATATATACAAATCGACTTGTTTGTTATGTGTTGTTATTCCTTTGCGTATGGGGTCCTTGATGACAAAATGTTCACCAATAGGGACATCGACCAAGGGATACAACGGGTGTTTAAGATAATAACTTTTTTGAAAGAAACATTAGTGTTTGTCTGTTGAATTCTTGTGAAGATTCGTGTTCATGGTTTTATATTTCTATATCGTATATATTGTTAACGGAAGGAAGACGTCTTTTTCATCAACCAATCGACATCTACATGGGAAACAACTGTCCTCCCACCGATTTACAAATGATGTTCTATCACCGAATAATTCAAATTATGAGACTATGTTGAACGCAACTATCCAAATGAACTTGAGATAAAAGAGGGACGAAAGATACCAAAGGGACAGTCAAACTCATAAATCTAAAACAAACTGACAACGCCATGGCTAAAAATGAAAAAGACTAACAAACAACAGCACACATGACACAACATAGAAAACTAAAGAATAAACAACACGAACTCCACCAAAAAACTAGGGGTGATCTCAGGTGCTTCGGAAGGGTAAGCAGATCCTGCTCCACATATGACACCCGTTCTGTTGCTTATGTGATAACAAATCCGATAAATAGTCTTATTCGGTAGGTCACATTCATGAAAGGGATGGGATAAAAGATACAACAGAAACAATTAATTCGACTGTATATATTGACTCACATCAAGTAATTTGTAATGAGGGTGTTTTTAACACAACACTTTATGACAAAAGAGACGATAGCAGCTACCAAGTTGTAACATTTCCATTTCTATGTATGATATGATCCTTTTGTCATAACTTCAATTTTACTCGGATGTGACCAACGGGTTTATTCTAACATGAACAACACGAAGGATGCCACATGTGGAGCAGGATCAGGAGTACCTGCGATCAAACCAAGTTTGTGGTGTAGTTCGTGTTACTCAGTCTTTAGTGATCTTTGTTGTGTAACGTAGGCTGTAGTATGTCTGTTTGTTTTTTTTCTTTAGCCATGGTGTTGTCAATTGTTGTTATTATCGACTTATGATAATACAGCTCCGTATTCTGACCTATAGTGGTTTACTTTTACAAATTGTGAATGGATGGAGAGGTATTTCATTCGCACTCATACCACTTTTTCTAATATCTATATAATGAGTTTAATTGTCCTTTTGATAACATTTGCATCTATTGAAAGGTTGCATAAAGATAACGCTTTCGTAGCAGGAATGTTACGATGTGCTTTCTCTTAAACAGTTTTGAAAAAAAACGGACGAATAAACGAATTATGAGGGACGTTTTAAAACAATTAGAGTATCAACAAATTTACAATGATTAAAATAAAACAACCGTTTGTTCAAATATAATTCAGTAAACACTACAACAAATGTACATATGAGGCAACATGATGTCATGCTAACAATGTGGTGAAAGTTGGTATTCTTGGATTGTCAGCATCTTCTAATAAGGTATCATTTTCTGTCCAATGCAACCAAAATATGATCTCCTACATTTTGAAGCACGAATATGTATAATATACCCAGATTTACACGGATGTCTATCAAATGAAATTGCTAAAAATGACTTACTGTCATATTCCTGAGTTGGTACTGGCATTTTCTCGAGGTAAGTATTATTTAGTTTGAAACCAATCGTATTAAATAAAGCACAAACTGAATTAGGCGTCTTTGTGAGGAGTAAAAAATAATAAGTAACTAGAACACACCCGTGATATCGCGGGTCCGTGACTGATATATAACTATGCGTATGCCTTATTTTCGTATTGGTATTGTCATCTGATAAAGTCATGCCGATTATAACATGTATAAGGTGCACAGTTTTCTCTGCTTTCAAAATCTTTCTGTTTGAACCCGTCGACCTAGAACCTATCAATTATTGGTAATATTAATAATTTGGAAAACAAAAGGGCCTGATGGAGTATTTTTTACTCAACAGTATACAGCAAAATTCTAAATACAATGTTTGGTGGTGCGCCTGTCAGATGCGGAACGTACAGATAAGGTAATAGGTAACAGGTGAATATACTATTGGTATCGGTGTCGGACTCGATCCGGAACTTCTTAATTATTGGCAATATTAATTACGTGGAAAACAAATGGGCCTAGAGTGGTGTAATTTTTAATCAACACCATTGTACTATATTAGTTATATATAAAGTTGAATTCTTTGATTCATCGTTTGTACATGATGACGGCGGACAAATTGGACCTCGTAATTTTAGTATTATAGATGGGTAAGAGTATAATATCTCCATCGTGTCAAGCAATCAAATTAACAATTAAACGTGAGCAATAATAGTTAAAGTTTTAAACAATGAAAAATAATTTATTGTTCAAATTCCATAAATATTGTGAATAGTGCGACTGAATTACACTTTCCAGAATTATGTGTTGGTCATTTTATGTAGAGTAACTGTTTAACTAGATCTAAATAATCCCAAACTAATTATCAAAAGAGGTATGCTGTATAAATCAGTTAGCAAATGTAGTTATCATTATATTAAAAAAGCAACATTACGCCGTTATAAATATGGACAGAAATTTGACTATTTTTCACGCAATATTTCTAAAATTTCACATTATTGTTCGAAGCATTAGGTAAGTTTATTATTTATTAATCCATTTTGTCGTTGAAAAGTTGTTTGAAAATGATTTCTACTTGTTTTCGTTTATCGTTTTGTAAACATGCAAATTCCAGACAATTTTTCATACATTATTAAAATATTTAACAAATATTTGAATTCGTTAATGCCAGAATTATGAATTAAGATGAAAGAAAACGTAGACAAAAGAGTTCGAAATAACCACTTTATTTTGAAAGCTGCTAACATGAAAAATTATTTTAAAGTTCATAATTGTTTTATGAATAAATTGAATACATTTAACAGTTACGATAGAGTTATTTTAATGTACTCTCGTTCATTCAAATTACACTGGGACTAGAGATACATGTATTAGTCTTGTCATGCATAAACCCTTCATGTTTTACGTGCAATCATTTGAATCAATCATATCTAACGGAAACATAATAAAAGTTGAAATATTTGAATTATAAATTGCCCCAAATAACCACATATCCACATTTTGGACTATCTTTGATTCTATGTTAAATTAAGTAACATTTTTTAGATGTTGAACGATCTATAGTTTGAATGATTGTATAGATAACTGTCAAATAATGACGTATATATGTCTTTAACATTGTTTAAGTATGCAGTTTTGTTTGGTAACCTTTATTATATGGCAATTTATTTTTATTTTTTTAATGGAGGTGGAGGAGGCAAACTTATAGTATAACAAAATGGGACATTCAAACTCTTAGGTCGAAAATCAAGAGACAAGGCCGTGGCAAAAAATAATTAGATAGACCGAAAGACCAACAAAAGTAAACAAAACATCCAAGGATGTATAATTACAATGTTGGCAGAACCTTTACGAGCAATATGACTTTATGGGACTTAAAACGCCAAATAGCTAAAGTAATTAAAGAACATCTTAATTCGATATTTACAACAGTGAATTTTAAAATATTTCCAACTTTACAAATTTTATAATTTAGGAAATGGAGGCAACAGTTATTAAAGCAGGTCAGGCTATTCAAACCCTAAGGGAGGAATAGGTTTTGATGTGCATATTAGCTTCTTATGATTTTATTCGTTCTAAAATTTATTATGTGGTCGTTTTTATAAATTTCCTGTTTACAAAACTTAGAATGTGTCGAAAAAAAGGACCTTTTTTTTTTTTATCCCAGACATAGATTACCTTAGCCGTTTGTGGCGCAACGTTTTGAAATTTTGGGGTCGTCAATGCTCTTCAACTTTGTACTTTTTGGCTTTATAACTATTTTGATCTGAGCGTCACTGATGAGTCATATTAGAGAAAAATAAAAACGGAACCACACGATTCCCACAAGTACATATCTGGTGATAAATCGGAAGAAAGAGGACGGATAATGGCTACGACAGTAATAACATATCCGTAGTCATTTTCGAAATAAATATTCCATAATGATCTATAAACTCGTTAATGCATCCGTAAAGTTTACGAAGGGATGATTTCAACTTGATCACTTGGAACTTTTGGTATGATAACTTATTCGTGAGCAGGAACCCTTTATCAAGAAATCAATGAAAGGAAATATGGAAATAGTTTAAACAGGTCGTTATGTACTCCATTTGCCATCGCTGCTGTAATGATGATATATTATAGAAATAGGAAGTTCATAATTGGAAAACTGAAATCATTTCTTTTGTGGTAAAGTTTTTTTTATAATCGAGCCTAATTGTTAAATTCTTGATTACAATTTTGACACTGAGGGGCAGACTTACCTGTAACTATTGTATCTTAAGTTCGATTGAGTAGATGTCTTCAACATAGTCACCAAGTTTCGAATCTAAGGATCATGCTAACTTCTGTCGTCTTAGAGGTGTTTTGTATGAATTCAGCCTTATATGAATAAAGGAACAAGGTGATCTCAGTTGGTTACCTTGGTAATGTCTATTCTTTATATTTTTTAATCGTCAATTTCAGAGAGTATATTGTCTGAATCAGAGTGATTGTTTTTAACAAAAAAAGTAGTATTCTTCATTTTCCTCTTATACTTGATGTGTTTCCTTCGGTTTTAGTTTGTAACCCGGAGTTGTTTCCTCTCAATTGATTTAGGACTTTCGAACAGCGGTAAACTTCTGTCGCCTTTTTTTAGACAAGATGCTTGTATCTACTGTAGCCAAATCCTTTTCATGAAACAATGAAAGACCAACTCTTTTTTATTTGTCTTTTAATTTCGAATGGGGAATACTTGTGTAAAACGTGTTGATACTATTGCAATATGAATGTGTCTTATATTTAATGTACTCTTAAATATGTTTGAAATTTTATAGTATACACATCTAGTTCATTCCATTACTAGAAAAGGTATAATCAGAATATCATTGAAAAAAGTAATATCACAAAAATACGGGACTCCGAGGAAAATTCAACTAGAGGCTCTCAAGAGCTTGTCTCGCTCACCTGACTGTACTTGTGTTTTGAAATCTTATAAAAAAACATAAAATTTGGCTACAAAGTAACAACACTTGGCCAGCACCTCATAAGGAAAGGAACATTCATGCTATGTTTGGTTTCATTCAGTTCGGTGGTTCTCTAGAAGAAGACTTTTGTATGCATTTCCATAGGGTCCTTTGTTAAACTAAGCCCCTTGCTGGCAGCCTTCTTGAATGAAGGATCGGCTAAAAAGTAACAACACTTGGTCGGCATCTCATAAGGAACATTCATGCTATGCTAGGTTTCATTCCATTCAGTGGTTCTCTAAAAGAAGAAATTTGTATATATTTCCCATAGGGTCCTATGTTAAACTATATCTCCTCACTGACGGCCATCTGGGATGTTGGATCGGCGACAAAGTAACAACACTTGGCCAGTATCTTATAAGGAACATTCATGCTATGTTTGGTTTCATTCCATTCAGTGGTTCTCTAAAAAAAGACATTTGTATGTATTCCCCATAGGGTCTCATGTTAAAACAAGTCTCCCGCTGACGGCCATCGTGGATGATGGATTGGCTACAAAGTAACAACACTTGGTCAGAACCTCATAAGGAACATTCATGCTTTGTTTGGTTTCATTCCATTCAGTGGTACGTTAAAAGAAGTCATTTGTATGCATTTTTCTATACGGTCCTATTTTAAACTAAGTCCCACAACTGGCGGCAATCTGAGATGTTGGATGGGTGACAAAGTAACAACACTTGGTCAGATCTCATAAGGAACATTCATGCTATGTTTGATTTCATTCCATTCAGTGGTTCTCTTAAAGAAGACTTTTGTATGTATTTCCCATAGGGTCCTATGTTAAACTAAGTCACTCGTTTGCGGCCATCTTGGATGATGGATCGGCTACAAAGTAACAACACTTGAGCAGCATCTAAGAAGGAACATTCCTGATATGTTTAGTTTCATTCTATTCAGTGGTCCTCTAAAAGAAGTCATTTGTATACATTTCCCATAGGGTCCTATGTTAAACTAAGTCACCCGCTGTCGGCCATCCTGGATGATGGATCGGCTACAAAGTAAAACACTTGGTCAGCACCTCATAGGAACATTCATGCCATGTTTGGTTTCATTCCATTCAGTGATTCTCTAAGATAAGTCATTTGTATGCATTTTCTAATAGGATCCTATGTTAAACTGAGTCCCCCGGCTAGCGGCCATCTTGGATAATGGATCGGCTACAAAGTAAAAATACTTGGTCAGTATCTCATAAGGAACATTCATGCCATGTTTGGTTTCATTCCATTCAGTGGTTCACTAGAATAATTTCAAAATGTAAAAGTTACGACGGCGACGACGGACGACGACAACGGACGACACCGGACGATGGACGACGGGCGCCAAGTGATGAGAAAAGCTTACTTGATCCTTCGGGCCAGGTGAGCTAAAAAGGAGAGTTCCTAATCAAATGGCAAAATCAAAAGCTCTAACACATCGAACGAATGAATAACAAATGCCATATGACTGACTTGTACATGCATTTAATTTTTCTTATGTAGAAAATGGTGGTTCATACCTGGTTTAAAAGCTAGTTAAGCCTCTCATTTGTATGACAGGCGCATCTAATTCCATAATATTGACAACGATATGTGAACAAAATCTCTGTAAAGTAAGACAATAACTTAGATAAAATAATCCTAGAAATCAGTACAAAGTCTATTAAGATTAATCAGTGTGCACCTTGTTCCAATATAGTTCGTCGCCAAATCGAAATTATATATAAAAATATAAAATCAAAATAATGTTATTGATACTTTGCCTTCTGAATTTGAAGTTGGCAGCTGTGAAGTATTCTGTGAATGGTTGTTTGTCTTGATTCTCTTGTCAACGGTGTTATCTGTGTTTTGTTGACCTTTAGGTTTTGATGTACACTTGTTAGCATTTTTGAATAATTTACTGTTCTTGAATACAAATGTAAAAAGAAAGAGGTGTGGCATGATCACCGATGAGACAATCTATCCATCTGAGTTCATATAATATTGATGTTAGTAATTACCATTGCACGACCTTTAACAATGAGATAAACCCATGTCATATAGTTGGGTTAATAAGATCCCAACATTAAAAACATTTGAAAACAGCCTGTAATTTGGGTGACTGTATTCTGTAAAATCCCTTTGTCAATTTAATATACAAAAACGGATGAATACGTGAAAAACGAAGCAATCAAATAAGTAACAACAAAAGAGACGACTGGAGGAAAATTATTCTTTTTTACGCAAAATTATACAAAAAAAAAGAGAATAAAAACAATTTTAACTGAAAAACAAGTTGTCAAATCAAATAAACGTTCTCAAAATTAGTTGTAACTTCTACCATTTCTAAATAAAACTAGAAAGACAATGACAATTAATTTAGACACGTATTATTTTAATAAACGCTCAATATTGTATCTGTTTTTAGAAACATGACACTGCTGACCAATAACACTGTCTAGTGCGTTTAACTTTCTGGTTGTTCCGAATGTAATTCATTAAATCGTCCCGATCTTCTAATAATAGTTTGATTAGACTGGGCTTGTTGTTTATCCTGAGTGGTCTGTCCATTGACGGATTTATACCAAGATTGTCTGCAAAGTCAACTGGTAAATCGTCTTCTGCTGAAGGTTCCTGAAAATAAAAACAGATAAGAATGTTTAGCATTTAATGTTAACCTTTGTTTTTCAGCGAACAAACAAAATAATGTTTTTTTTATGTAAGCATTGTTTAGTGTACTGATAAGCAATTTGGAAGGGTTGAAATTTAAATTTATGAGTTAACCCCATAATATTTCCATGTACTTGTTCGAAGTGTGAAATGTTATATTCTTATTTTTGATATTTGTCGTTTGTTTGGAAATTGGTTCGAATTGCAAGTTTATGATCGATTAAAAGCTCGACAAATTGTATGGACACCTGCCTAATGTTAAAGACTGGATTTTGCATTCAAGATGTTGCTGATTATTTCTTTTAATGCAATGGTAGAAATAATGATGGTAAACATGGAATATTTGAAACGGTATAAAAGCCGTATAGTGAATACCACATAAGGTTGTACCTAACACTACAGGGAGATAACTCTGTAAAATCAGCTGAACGTTTTAATTACGTTGCGTTTTTAAGAGAATATTAAGCTTCTCAATGATCAAAATTAGAGTTTGTCAAACTGCTATATAACTACTGTAATTTTTTGATAAAATGGTTGGTTCAAATTTTTTAAAATTTTTATATTTTTGTCAAAGGGTCAAAGTAAATACTTTGTCAACATTTTATGAAAATTAAACGAGCCAAATTGATTTTAGTGAAAGTGTTGGGTACCACCTTAACAAATTTTTACAGTATAAATTTCACTGTTGATTATTGTCTATCTAAACATAAATTGATAAATATATTTTCATTTTGTACAGAATTGAACCATTTGATTTAGAAATATGATGATGCAGCGTAAAGTAGTCTTCAATCAATCAACGATTTATTTTATTCTCTTTTAGAATAAGTATATATGTTACCTGATAGCGTACGAGGTAACAAAAAGGTATATCAATGTTCATAACTTTGATATCCACTTTAAATACACAAATTTGAAGGTGTGTCATGAACGTCAAACGTTTTACAACCTGGAAATTAAAGATCATTACAAAGCAAAATTTCCGAGATAAAAATTTTCATCTTCAATGTCTAGGACTGACAAGAAACCGATGTAATTTTGTTTAATATATATGTCATTTGGGTTAATTTGAGTAAAACAATAATTGCAACGTTACTTTCAAGTGTTTACATACCACAGAAAGTACACAATCTGTTCATTAACATATACGTTTAAATTTCAAAATGTGATTCTCTGCATTCTTTAATAGTTGTCACAGAAACAGCTTACGTATACACAAAAAAAAATCATAGAAATTTGGGATGGAATTGCTTTTAATGTGCTACACTGGAATAGTTGAAAACTCTTCGTGAGGAAGTCGCATAAAGTATACCACTTAATGGCATGCAGATTCAAACCTCATCGCATTACTATAACTATTACGATAGTTAATTAGATGCAAGAAATATTTTTCATTACCACAAACATTGACGAAAGTTAAACTGTATTACGACATATATCTTATATTTAACGCGGACAAATGGTACTTCATATATATCTAATAATCTACTAAAAGATGATTCCATGTCATATGGAGGCCTCAATGTCGTATCTTGTTCTTTTTTTTTTTCTCATTTATAATTTTTTCCCTTAGAGTCGGTAAACTGGGAGAACTAAATCATGTTACTATATCTGTATGATATCGTGTTATTTGCAGTTTAAATGAGTGAACCAAAGCAGAGTGTTTTTGAATGTAACAAAAAACTATCGACTAAACAAATAAAATTTCATCGTTTATTGAATATTAGCATTATAGATTAATTTTGTTATTAAATCCTTATTCATGCGAAAATTTGTGCACAACTGATAAGTAGCAAGTGCACAATTTGCATTGTTTAATAATCTGATAAATTCACAAATATAGCAAATAAGCAATAGAATAGAATATTACAGATAATTAAATGTAAATCATACCCTGCTTGGTTTTCCGAAAGTAATTACTTTATATAACATTAAACATGTAATTGTTCTTAAAAATGACAATTTTATGTTTTGAGTCTACGTTTAAATAAAATCAAAATTGTTAATATTATTGCTTGTCACTGCATTCAATTAATACGCATACTTGTATCATTGTTCAAATATTAAACACTTTAGCAAGTCACCAATAGTATAAAATTGAGAAATGAAAGGTGGAATTTGTCAAAGATATAAAAACTCGATCCAAAGAGCCAATTGGTCTTCAGATTTTATCAAAAAGACTATACATAGATAGTTGAATTATGACCGGATTAGATGATAAAAAAAATATTTCAATTTTGAAACAACATAGTATACAAACTAGTAACCATTTCATGTAATTGAAATAAAAACGAGGTCACCGGGTTATCTTTTAACTTAGTTGGTCGACTTCAATTCAGAATAGTTTGTGCATTAGGAATGCTTTGTGACATTTTGTTGGATTTAATATAGCATTGACACCATTTATTTCATTTTAACATTTAAACCTTGTTTATTAAAGTTTCTAATTTAAAGATATGCCATTGTCAAAGTGTTCGGAGTGTTATCTATTACAAAATTTGTGAACATAATAACATCCGGCTTATGTTTTTAATGTACTAATTGTCATGAAATTTTTGTTTAGAGATTATACAACTTGGAAAGTGTTAAACATCAGTAGTCATTATATATATATATATATAAATCAAACACTGGTATGGCAAGAATAAATAACGCGAAGATACAAGTAGTATCAAAACATAGCTTGTTAATTGTTATTATAATAATTAACAAGTCCTCAATTAGCATATACCCGACTAAACGTTTGCTATTGTTGACTTTGTACTGATTTCCCTTTATTGATTCCCTGCACGTTATCTTAGCATAAATCGTATATTGAGTTTTCAATTTGCATATATGGCATACAAGCGTTCTACTGCCAACGTATGACAAACCCAACGAAGTAAACCAATCGACTCTCCATCATTTTCATACTCCTTTTGTTACCATTGTACGTTATAAACATAAACAAGCTATTCCAGTTTCTGTGTATTCATAGCCTAAAAATGGCATTAAGCTGATGTAAAATGTTATACCTTTTGTGTTTGATGGAATGGAACACAATAAATTTAAGAAGAAATGAATGACTAGACAGTGAAAGATAATAATTTTGAAGATGCCTTCAAATAGATGAACCTAGTAAATCTTAATAAACATGAAGTATGACCAAGAAGTAATTCCTAATGCATGCTAATGATGAAACTTCTTATGGACATTGTATTTAAATATTCAAGTTTGTGCAGAAGGTTTAATAATAACGGAATAAACAATAGTTTTACAATTGTTTGTTTATTTAAAAAAAACTCATTTTAAATAATTGTGAGTAAGTATCAACATAATTTAGACCAACATATAGTAGTTTAAGTTTTATCCCATGCAAATAATGATTAACATGAACATTTTTGTTGCAACCTTCAACTAACTAAAATAAAGTATCAGTTTATTTTGCAAGTAGCATTGTTTTATGCTATTTTGACTCATTAAAATAAAATCCATTAGAAAATGGTTTTTGTTTTACTAAATCAGAGTTTTGAATCAATAATGAACTTGTCGCTTTTGCCCTTGGGATTTATGTTGAAGTTGTTTCATCAGATTCGGTAAGAGCAAAATGATACCGTGACATAAATACATGGAAGTCATGCTATCTTGATAAGCGTACAATAATTCTTAGAACCATCAAATGCTTACTTTTCAGATGTATTTTCAGTATGGAAATAAGTAGTTGTGTCAATGACATTGCTATGTTCCAGATAACAATGTCAAAGCCTTTGTATAACTGTTCTCAATATGCAAAACAACCCCGTGTAGCCAAGTACTCAAACACCTTGTATTTGTTTAATCTATTAGACTACATAACGTAATATAAAAGTTTTAAAAAGTAAAATATTAGGAATACCGAACTGGAAGGAAAATTCAAAACAGATAATCCGTAATCATTTCGCAAAATCAACAGTGCACAGACACAAGTGGATAACAACTGTCTTATGCCAACGACACAACTATTTTCAAGACACAAAAGGACACACAAATTAAGAACTAAAGTTTACCGTACGGCCTTCAACAATGAGCAAAGCAAATATTGCACAGTCAGCTATATGGGGCCCCGAATGACAAACACATTTATATTACACTGGGTCGATACCTCTGCTGGTGGACTGTTAGTACCCGAGGGTATCACCAGCCCAGTAGCCAGTACTGTGGTACTGGCATGAAAATACGGATTTTTTGTTTTAGAAAAATTTGCTGTTACAAAATGTTAGAATTTATTATAAATAAGGAATGTATCTCCCTCACGCAAAGCTCAGATTTCTTTCACGGATTTGGCTATACTTTTTGGAACTTTTGGATTATAGCTCTTCATCTTTTATATAAGCTTTGGATTTCAAATATTTTTTTTGCCACGAGCATCACTGAAGAGCCATGTATTGTCGAAATGCGCATCTGGTGCAGAAAAATTGGTACCGTTATTGTTATTATAAACGTAATAAATTTAGTTTTGTAGTGTAGGTGTTTATCGTTACTCAAAATATTTTTTTTTATAATTTTATACATCCTTCAATTTGATTGATATTAAAATGCTTAAGATGATATATCAATTAGTTCAATTCTATATTGGACTTTAACTCGTTTTGAACAGTGGTGAGTACTCATAGATTGGCCGATTGAAACTTTACATTTCAGTTTTGGTAACTGATTTGCTTAGTAAAATCTCTCTTTTTTTTTTGTTGTTGTTTTTATTTTGGGTTGGGGAGGGGGTACGCTTCCCACATGTGTTGTGAGAATTCAACATAAGTTAAACGGTATTCATATACTGATATAGCATAAAAGGAATGAGAGAAAAAATCAAGGAATCAATCATAAGCCCTTTATGACATAAACATTCTATGTTTAATTTTGTACGAGGATCATTTATTTATCATTTATTTTAGATATCTTTGTCATTTGGGGTTGATGAATAGGTCTCGTATTGACAGTAATACTTACATCTCATGAGTTGAACATCATATCAACTGCTTTTGACATTATTTCAATTAGCACCGTCAAGAATCAAAACGAGTGTTTATATGACAAAACCATATATTTGTAACATTGATGCTAACCATTATCAATGCATTGGACGGAACTTTTGGAGATTGAAAGATATTACCATGTGTTTTCGGTCAGCAAAATAAAAAAATATTATGTTTAAGAAATATCAAAATAGCATAGCGCAATAGAGCATACATCGTCATTCAACAATAATTACAGTATTTTTTTGTTGTTGAAATAAAACATAATTTCGTAACTTTTTGTTTTTGTTTGATTTGTGAGTGGTTAATTGTTATCCTTGGATATTTATTTTCTAATGCTTATATCCGTAAATAATCAAAATCATGAATCAACTACATTGCAACTTTATTTCAAAATGGCAAAAACTAAAATAACTGACAAGGCATGATGTTAATAAACAGTTGTAATGCTTCAAGGCATATTCCTGCCAACCTTTGATTGAATTAAACCATAAAAATTCTAGTCAATTCCAATACAATTAGTGTTAATTTGACGGATTATAATGTTATCAAAGTGACGAATAGTGGAATACTACTGTCCCATTAGAGATATCATGCATATTGATGACATTTATTTAACAATCGTAAAAATTAGCTGAAGTCAAGGGAGTAATAAAGACATGAATAGGAGCCATTGGACAACCATGTGTACTGTTTCACAATTCATCAGACCTAGTAGTAATCAAGTAGTAAATATACAGTTTTTTTATGAGGAAAGGCTGGAAACTTTCGTTCATTAAATCTATCTTTACTGTAAACAAAATGCAGTTTCATGTGATCAAAAACAAATGCGTATCTTGTGTTTTATTGACGTAAACAGTTGATAATGTTTTTACTAGACCTTCACACTTAGTTGGATTTTTTATATTGGCTAAAAGCATCGGACTTATTATTGTGAGGAATATGTCCTCTAACTCCAACATGTGCTTATTTGGAAAACATTAAAAACAATTTTAAAGTCTTTGATTTGATACAATCTAAAAAAAAATCCACGATCCTGCCATCAAATACAAGAACAGACAACCAAAGATTAATTTTTTTACCGTCATAATAAAAAAACACCAAAAAAAATAAAACAAGTAAGATATTTTAACTCAATTGAAGTTTCGTTTGATTATTCTCATCGACAGGCAAATTGATTTGAAGGACTTTTCAGTATAATCATATTGTTGGTAACACACGATAGAAATCATAGAAATACTACGAACAACCAATGCATTAAAGTATGACGTTTCAATGCTGGAAATCGGACAATGACGTGCCGTTATTACTATACTTGTCTTGGTAATTTCAAAAACGGTAATTCTGTTTTACCCTTCATAGATATTCTTAGTCATTATGCTTCAGTACATATTTACAAATCCTATTCTTAGTCAGTTTTATAGTAATACTTTCCTGTGAACAAGTTAACTATGTATGAAAGAACAAAAGGGTAAAATTTCATTTGATTGTGATTACATTAGCTAGTACAAAAAGTATCACTTGCATATTTGAAATACAGCATTGTGTATCCATATTAGGAATGCACATACTTAGTCTTCGCAGTGATATCTATATGTCCTTTTGTTGAAATCCTTGGTTTAATTTTTTCTTTCAAAAAGAAAAAAATGGAAAAAAGTATTGTTCCTGATACCTAGATGCAACGCAATGTTTTTCATTGGGGTCATTTATCTTCAACGTTGTTACATTGTTCACAAATAATATGAACTATGATATCTTGTAAACAAAAATTCAAGCAACTTGATTGAACGAGCATTTGTAATATATAACCGAGAAGAAACATGATATAACATATAAAGTTGACGATGGTGTTCTATTTCTTTTAACACGTTCTTAAGTAACTTAATCACGAGCTGAAGTCTGCGGTGATGTCTAACGGAAACGTGCCACTTACATCAAATTATATATATTTTAAGTTTTAGTGTGAATCAAAATGAAAGTATTTTAACATTATTAATTAGTGTATCAAAAGTTCATTCTGTAATTCCTATCCGCTGGACCACCTATGGACTATTTCTATCTATATTTTGATAAATTAACTTAGTTAAAGTTCTACTTTGAAATTAAAAAAAAAAACATCAAACATCTTGAACTACATAATACCATCCTCCAACAAAGTTCTAATTTAAATAAAAGTGATTCATCTACTTTTTGTACAAGATAAAATTACAGAAATACGGAACTCCGAGAAAAAGTTAAAACGGACAGTCCCTAATCGATTGGCAAAATCAAAAGCTCAAGCACATCAAAAGACCAGATAACAACTGTCATATTCCTGACATTGTAAAAACATTTTCTTAATATGTAGAACATGGTGGATTAACCCTGGTTTCATAACTAACTAAACCTCTCACTTGTATGACAGTCGCATCAAATTCCATTATATTGACAACGATGTAAGAACAAAACACACAGACATAATAGATATGAATGTAAAAAATAGGGGTACATGTACACTCAAATAATTAGTACAATTTTTTACAGAAATTGTTTCTTTTGTAGAACTCTGGCAATCATACTTCGGACAAGGTACAGCAATGGCATACACAATGGCATACGGTATCAACTTTATCATAAAACAACAAAAAAGTAACAATTGTGTCGTAAATGGGTAATTTTTTTAAACCTTAATGCTAAATAAATAAATTCCTTTCATAAAAGAACATAATATTCTCCAAAAGTTAGCCCATTCTAAATGTTTTACCAAATATGAATATACAAATTTTTTTGTCATATCTAAAAGCTTTAGGAAATCCTAGGCTGCCACTTACGATTCAAAATGTGTTGTAACCAAAAGATTTCAATTTTGATATATAATTCATCAATATAAAACCTTTTTGGATCGGCGATGGCGGCAAAGGTTTATTATGCAAATACAATCAAAATTATCGAGAAAAAAAATTACCAAAATTGACCTTAAAGTACAAAAAATGTTTGTTTAAGAGTCATAGCTTCCTAAATTTTGTAAGAAGCTGCCAAAACAATAATATTTGTCTTCATACTACTATCTAAATAATTTCTTGAACCTTCTTTTGTTTGGGAACGATACGAATGAAAAAGTACGGCGTTTGATCTTATTGATGATAGTTACAGAAATCTTCCGAATTACTAGGAACAACAAATCTTACAAATTATGGTGCTTTATCATGACTTTTAGTTTCAATCTTGCTCTCCTTGCCTGAATATTTTACAAAACGTATTAGTGTTTTAACCATTTACGAATACGCTTGATCATTGCGTTTAAGTGAGTATATTTATTCTCTTTTCAATCAAATAGCTTAGAATAACCATTAAAGTCTAACAGTACATACTTTTTCGTATACTGAGTAACCATCGATGAAAGAACACAATGATAACATTTCATTGTATTGCCACTAGCTATTTTTGGAATATAAATTTGTATCTATATTTTAAGAAGTGTACATAAATAGTAATTAAATTTAAAAAAAGCACATTGTTATCTTTCATTTAATCAGAGTATTAAGCTTTCTAACTATTATGGTTATTCAACATCTATGTAGTCACTTTTTTACCCAAAAATATGTACTATGAAACCTTTCGAGGAAAAATTCAAACAACCTGAATGGACGATGATTTGTGATAATTACTAATGAAATGAAAAATGATAATGGCGATCATTTTGTTAACACGTTATTACGTTACTTGATCCTTGCAATCATTAACTAAAACACTCTGATATTGGCTAAATGAAAATTGTCACCTACATCTATATTTTGGCATAGCTTTAGACTAACTGTGAATTGATTAAAAAAACCTTGTAATCTCATAAATTGATTTTGTGACATATGATTGTTTTAACGCCTATCTGCTAAATTATCTACGTGCCACATAAATCTATAAAAAAAAATATAAATAAACTTAGTTCATCTTTGACTGTGAAATTCATCAATGTTTATATATGATTAAAATATGAACCGTCAACTTCCAAGGTCATGTTTGTTGCATATATAAATTCAAGTTCCCAAACTGAAAAAAAATATTACAGTTATGATACTTGACATTAACAAGTCAAAGCCTCTTGCTCTAAATGTCATAGTATTTTTAATTCTATTGATTAACCGTTACATTTTAAATGCGGTTACTTTATCAGTGTCTCAAGGCGAAAAGATAATAGAATGTACGTTCGCATGTTTAACTTAAATACTTTTATTGATATTCAGGGAAATAACACATACATTTCAGGTTAAACTGTTCACAATAAATTGTCATATTCATAGATGTAAAGATCAACACGATTTATATACAATAAAAGCATTATCATATCATACCATGACATAGAATCACTATGTGGACTTACAAAAAAAGCTTTGAAGAAAAGAACAGAAATGATATTGCTGTTCTCCATGTCAAAGTTATCGTAAACCTGTAGACTTATAGCTACAACTTTCATTATACTTCACGGTTTAATATGATGCTGAATGTCAATATTAACAAATAAAGAATTATATCCAGCGTATACAACGAAACAAAAACTGACTGACAACCTAACCGTGAATACAGAAACAATTTAGGACAATTTTGATTTCATCTTCATTTACTATAGATTTTTACTGTAAATGAAATAAAAACATAGAAGAAACTATAAAAGAATAATATATTTGCTTTAACATCTTTGTTTCTATGATGTTTGCATTTTTGGTTGATAATCATCAAATACCAATGATAAAAATTATAGTTTGATTCTCAACGTGGAAGAGAACAACTAAGTAGTTAATGGAAATACATATTGTTGAACTATGTGTATCTTTAATCGATATAACTCAATAAGGATATGCCATAAAATCCCTTTTTAATAGGTCAGTAAATGTCAAAACGAGGCGGAAGATACCAAAGGGTATTACATCATAAATCAAAGACAAAATGACAACGTCATGGTAAAATACAAAAAACGACAAAAGGGCAAATTACAATCTTCAAACAAAACATAGAAAGACAATAACAATCAAAACCAAGGAGTAAACAAAGACTCACAAATCCCAAAGACATTTTCATCAACAGTTAAGAACAATAAGAAACAATAAGAAACAACACGAACTCCACTAAAACCGGGAGTGAAATCGGGTGCTCCGGAGGGGTAAGCATTTCCTGCACCGTATACGGCACCCGTCGTGTTATTTCGTTGCTCAGTTTGGTAATGATGGAAGGTTATTATGACTGAGAAAGAATATCAGATATGATTTCTGACACACTTTTGTCATAATGACCAATCAGCTCATGATGGCGACCGTAAAATTTCTTGAATGATGACCTTAATTTAATTGATTCATAGCCCTTTCTTATGAACTTTTGAGAAACTTGTAAAAATAGACTGAGCAAAACCAACCCAATTTAATTCATGGGTGATTATGTGCTCTTAAGGGGCTTTCAGATACAGCTTCACTTGTGCCATACATCATAAACCCCTATACAACAAGTTGAAAGGATATATTAAGATATTAGTCGGAACTAAATAATTTTCATAAAATACTTTATATAATTAGTTGTTCACAGTCAAATATAGTCAAATATAGTTATCAAGTGTACCAGGCTTATATTTGATACGCCAGACGCGCGTTTTGTCTACATACGCTCATATCAAAATAGTTAGAAAACAAAAACAAGTGCAAAGTTTAACATATTCGGAAAGGTTTATTCATCTATTTATCTATATATCGTTAGTTTGTTTGAACTTTTCTAGACAAAATACGTCTCGATATCGTTGTTACTTTGAATTATTCAGATTTGATTTTTTTGTAAAATTGTATTTGTTTACTAAAAATTATGTGTCACCTTGTAGAATGTTTACAATAGTATTATTAAAAGTTCTAAATAAAATTCAGACCTTATTCTTTTTACATTTATAACACAATTCATCCTTTCGATCGACCGTATTCTACATAACCTCATTTGGTCTAAGACCCCACATTATTCTATGTGAATTTAAAACAAATTAGTACAAATTGTTACCTTCTGCAACAGTGCTTCAATTAAATTAAAATTAAATCAATCCCATTAGGTAACCCATGGCTAATTACATGACTGAAACAAAACTTAGTATTCAAAATTGTTAATTTGAAAATCAATAATTGCATGTGATCAATCATTTGAGTTTGTTAAACAAAGGTTTACCATAGTGCATTCAGGGAAACAGGAATATACATTGTTTGACATTGTCAACACAAGACAATTTACAGAATTGAAACAATTCATGTGTACCATTACATAAAAGTCAAAAGGTACCAATAATAGATGACGTATCTGTCAGAAAAAAAATGTTAGTTTGAAATATATATGTAGTTGTATAAATTGGGCTAATCTTTAATATCAGATCACAGAGCAACTATAATCATTAGACAAGTGGATAAGCGCAGCTGTGGTTATCCTTTATCTACTTTATCCTTATATTCTGTGAATTACATAGGATGTGATTTCTTCAACGCATTATATAGTGTACAAATTTAATTCTTTAAATGATGACATTGACTGATTCATTGCGATTACAGGCTATCTTAAACAATTTATTTAAACCTTTGCTCAAACCTTTTATTTTCATTTGATGATCATTAGATTTAAAAAGAATTGATCTGATATATCAAATTTAAAAATATCAATTGAAGACCAAAAAGACAATATGAACATACCCTACTTGTTATTTAAAGATTCTGAGACAAATGATTATATGATTTATTAAGTAAGGTAAACAAATACCCTAATTAATCAAACATTGAAAGAAAACACTGAACAGCTTTATCCTACTTCGTGGTTTTTTATTCGGTGATGTTGGACATGGTATTTTGTGTTAAACGTACTTGTTTTTTGTTGATGTGGTTCATAAGTGTTTCGAATATTTCGTTTTTACATATATTAGACCGTTGGTTTTCCCATTTGAATGGTTTACACTAGTAAATGTTGGGCCCTTTAAAGCTTGCTGTTCGATGTGAGCCAAAGCTCCGTGTTGATGGCCGTACCTTGATGGTTTACTTTTATAAATTGTAACTTGGATGGAGAGTTGTCTCATTGGCACTCATACTACATCTTCCTATATCTATTGATTTAAAACAGTTTGTGACGTTGATCATGGTAATATGAGATAAACTTCAACTTGATTACGAAAGAATGAATTAACAACCAATCAATCAAGAAGACAACGTTAATCATTTGATAATCAATCAACAAACCAAAAAATCTGAATTTGAACTAAGATAAACTGGACTTATTAGATATTCAGGTAATGTTATTTGAATCCTAGTTTCATTTCAGTGTTAAATTGATGCACGTTTGCAATATTTATATCATGCTCATCGTCAAGGGGCGAACGATGACCTATAGATTTATTTTTTTACTATCGCTGGTCGCCTGATTTCTATATTGTATTAATAAATTCCATATCCCATTTTATTAATATTGTACGATTTTTCACTTTCCATGTTTTGCATTAGTCTCTTGGGTGGTATATAAGGTTCCTTGTTGTTAGTTCGGTATAATCATTAATTAACAAAATTGCCAATGGCACTTAAAGTTACAGCTTATAGTTGATTTAGCGTTGATTATCAGATTGAGGTAAAACCGATGAATTTGATTCTTTTTCGATAATTTTCTGACTGCATTAGTTTCTAATCTGTATAGAATTTAAAACAGAGATAGAACATCAACAGGTTAATAACCCATTGTACTGTACATTTTAACTAGGAGTAACTATGTGGATTCTGTGGTAAGGGTAGGAGAAAGTCACATATTATATTGGATAATAAAGATCAGTTCAATACAATTTATATTTCATTTTGAAACTCTACAAACGAATATGTGATTAGATTTGTTGGACTTTTCGTCGCAATATTTATTTTGTTCGTGCTCATTACCTTAAGGCACAGTGTTCGTTTTAAACTTTCGTACCAAGGGTTTCATAAAAATTCATTTCAAATTCCATAACCTTGTTTTTCTACTATCTCCTATCTAGTACGTGTGATCGCTACCGAAATTATATGACATGATGGACTGACTTTTTTCTAGTATGTATCTTTGCTACTGAAATCATGGGTTGACGTTATTCTACGATGTATTTTGACACAAAAAAGCATTGCTTGACTATGTTCGAGGATGTATTTTGCTTCTGATATCAGGTGTTGACCTTATTTTAGGATGTATTTAACTTTTGATATCATTAGTTGACTTTATTCTAGGATGTATTTTGCTACTGATATCATGTGTTGACTTTGTTCTAGCATGTCTTCTGTACTGACGTCAGGTGATGTATTCCTTCATGTACATGTTTTGCTTGTGATGTCATGTTCTTATCATGTGTATTACTACTTGTGTCATGGTGTTTGACTACATTTGTCGTATGGCAACTTAAATTGAAAGTTTTGCTCCAGAAGTAAATTTCACATGTGTTTCGTCATGAAGTTGTGTGGGTTTTGGATAAGTATCAGTCAAAACACCTATCATAATTTGTTAACCAAACATTCGTTATTGTCTTATTTTGGCATTATGCGTGCAGTTCCGGCTAATAAAATTTGTATGAAGCTGTTCCAATAATTTGCATGATTGAACTAGATTTCTGGTATTTCAGGTTTTTTTTTTTTATTTTAAAATCTGTTATAAAATCAGTTGTTTGAAAGATCATATAACGGTCTATTGCTTTGCATAATTAAAACTATTTTCATTAAAGTAACTGTTCCATACGTGAGTCATTTTTATAAATCAGACTAGATCATATCTAAACGATATAAATGCATACATTTATGTTAACAATGGACAGAAAAAAAAAACATTTGCCATGTACGGCTATCCCAGAGATTTGGTATTGTATTAGTTTTCATTTTCATTTGTTTTAGTAAATTCAATAGTGAATTCAAAACAAAATCTGTATTAGTTATTTAATTTAGCTATTATGCAACAATTCATGGACTATCAGATAATGATTATGAAATAAGCTGATAGTTATAGAATAATGATGTTTTTTCTGTCCGAATGTGATTTATTTGAACTGATACACATATACTTGATTTCGGTATTTAAATTGTAATTCTTATTTAACGAATTATCATAGTTTTCTGTCTTTATAATTAATCTAAAACTCCCGAAGGCACTTACTATTAAATATCATTAAAAAAATCCAAATATACGTTGCTATCTTTGAATACTGTGTACAGTTTTCTTCCGTGCAGTTTTATTATTTTCTACAACCTGGTATCTATAATGAGTTTATGTACACCCTTATCATTGGGTAATAGGTTTATGAACGTGTGACATCAATCGCAAATCTAGCATGTATGCGGGAGCACTTAATTGCGACCTCAAAAGAACAGTCTGAAAAACCTTCTGTCTAGATAGTTGTCAAAGGTACCAGGATTATAATTTAGAACGTCAGATGCGCGTTTCGTCTACATAAGATTCATCAGTGACGCTCATATCAAAATCTTTATAAAGCCAAACTAGTACAAAGTTGAAGAGCATTAGGATCCAAAATTCCAAAAAGTTGTGCCAAATAATGCTGAGGTAACCTTAGATGCCAGACAATTATTCAACAGTGTTTCCTGTATTACAACATAAAGTCATGTGCCGAATAAACCACTTATAAAATGTATCATGTAAAAAATATCTCAAAAATACAATACTCCGAGGAAAATTCATAACAGAAAGACCCTAACCAAATGGCAAAATCAAAATCTCAAACACATCAAACGAATGGACAACAACAGAGGGGCGAAAGATACCAGAGGGACAGTCAAGTTCATAGATCGAAAATAAACTGACAACGCCGTGGCAAAAAAAGAAAAAAGACAAACAGACAAGTAATAGTAAACAAGACACAACATAAAAAGACAAAGCAACACGAACCCCCCCCCCCAAAAAAATTTTTTTTTTTTTTTTTAAAAACACAAAAAAACTGGGGGTGATTTCAGGTGATCCGGTGGGGTAAGCAGATCCTGCTCCACATATGGCACCCGTTGTGTTTCTCATATTTTTACAAACCCGGTAAATAGTCCAATTCGGTAGGTCACATTCATGAAAAGGGAATGGGATTGAAGTTACAACGTAAGGAACATATCCGATATTTCTTTACGTTTCCTTTAAATGATTGAACTTCATTTCTTGACTCATAGAAAAAATAGTATTCACAAAATAAACTTACTCAAAAGGAAAGTTAAAAAGAGGAAAGCGCATAACACTGACACAATCAAAGAGTGACGAAAGATATCAAAAGGACAGTCAAACTCAAAAATCTAAAATAAACTGACAACGCCATGGCTGAAAATGAAAAAGACAAACAAACAAACAATAGTACACATGACACAACATAGAAAACTAAAGAATAAACAACACGAACCCCAAACGTTCGGCAATATCAGTCAATGGAACGAACGGTTAATGTTTTTTTATATTTGCGTGTTCCTGTTGTTCTGTTGTTTTCCTCTTATAGTTGATGTGTTTCCTCGGTTTTTATTTTCTAATCCGGATTCGTTTTCTCTCAATCGATTTATGTTTTTTGAACACCGGTATACATTTGCCTTTATATGATAGATAAAACCCGGTTTTATAGCTTTTGATCATTATTTAGTTGTTAACACCGAATAACAATAAATATACCTTTTCCAAATAGATGTTTTTATTTTCTTTATATATTAAATGAACAAGAGGAATTTAAAATGTAACTTTAATTTTTTTGCCTTTACTATTTTATGTTTGTGAAATTGAAACACAGCTTAACAAACGTATTCCTACATGACTATGAAACAGCAATGTATCCGGTTATAAGGTACATTGTAAGTGTTTCATACGTCGTTATTTCTTATATCAATGATATTCTATAAATACTTAATTCTATAAATGACATAAAACAACCGTTGATGGGGTTCGTTGACTAGGTTACAGCCACCTGGTAGAGTTTATAATAGAGCAGTTGTCGTCACCATTCATATTCCATAGCACTGATACATTAATATGCCTCTTAAGGAGGTAGACCTAGGTTAAGGGAAATAACTCTTAAAATCATCAGTACGTTTGTGTCAACCATTTTCAAAAATATATTCTAAGCTTCTAGGTTACATAGATTATTTTCAATCTGTTTCAGGTAAATGCTTAAAATACATTGATGAACTTGACTTTTACAAACGCTTAACTGATTTAAAGAGTTATCTCCCTGTAGTGCTAGGTACCACCTTAAGATGTAAATGAATGAAAATTGTAATTGAATAAACACGTAACAAAAGTAGAATATACTTTGAGTTAATTATTAGACGGTTTCTGTCGTAAATGGAAGTGGCCATATTTGTGTTCATTTTTAATAATAAGTTGTATTTGATGAAAATACAAAACAAAAGTAAAGGTTGAGTATAACCACTGATGCGGCCACTACATTTATGACAACATATCTCATAAGTGACATATTATGGCATATTTGATAGATTTGTCATATTTAAGTTTGAATTTGGGTGTCTTTGATGACTAGATAAGTTCAAATCTTTCACAATAACTGATATAATCGACTGAAGTAGACGCTTAGTGTTTAAAAATTGTCCAAAATCTTTCATCAGATAAACCGGAAATTTGAGGCCAAAATCGATCCTTACCGGAATCCTTTCCCTAAAATCAAAATAATTATAGAGTCTCATGAAAAGGTAAACCTTGATGAATAAATGCATATCTTATTTGAATCAACAGAATATTTTGTATTCTAAATTAATGCCATCATGCTAAGCGGAATCATATGTAGCTATTTGTATATGCAGCTACAAAAAGCATCCAATCTGTAAACCATTCAAAATGATAATACAATGATAATGGTTTGGTTAATTGTTAAATTTTCCAAGTATGACGAAGAATTCTGAGTACTGAATGATTTTGAACAATTGTATCTTTAGCTTTTTAGTAGCTATGAGAGCATTGTATTGTATATACTTTGATTGGGAGATGATATGCTACCAGTTTTCAATCAAATTCGCATTAAGTCCCCACGGATTGCACAAGTAAATATAGCCTTTTAATTGAGGATCATTTTACAGCTTCCGAAACCAAGAAAGATTAAAATGTTGATCATTTTAATGTTTGTCTTCTATTTCCATATTGACGATTAATCACTTCCGTTTTCCTCTGTGCGCGAACAATATTATGCAAATAAAACAAAGCTTAGAGTACGATAAAACAGATTGTTAGCCTGTGAACCTGTGATTTGCAACCGGGCCCAAGGTTGACAATATTTCCATCTACACTTTCATATTCGCTGCCTTGAGTGTAAATGTTTTTGTCAAGGGGGTACGCATTGCTCTAGCAATCTTTCAGCTAATTATTATATAGTTTTTAACAAACCGTATTAAACAAAGCACTCAATTGATTAATACTCTCCACAATAGTACTAGAGAAAACGTCATGGGTTTGAGTAGTATATCTCAAAAGTGTCAAACAATCAAATCTGGCATTTAAACGTTAAAAATTTAAGTTTTAAACAAAGGAAAATGAATTATTGTCTCAATATTCTCAAAATTGTAAGTAATGCTACTAAATTACACTTTCCAGAATAATTTGTTGGTCATTTAAGATAGATTTACTGTTTAAGTAGATCTAAATATTCTAAAAATAATTATTATAAAAGGTATGCTGTATAAATCAGTTAGTGGATGTATTTATCGTTATATGTACAAAGCAAATAACGCCGTTAAGAATATGGACCGTAATTTTCAAATATTTCACTAAATATTTCTCAAATTTCCCATTATTGTTTGAAACATTATGAATTAAAGTTTATTTATTATTAATCCATTTTGGCGTTAAATAGTTATTTTAAAATCATGGCTACTCGTTTTCGTTTATCATGTTGTTTATATGCAAGTTCCAGACAATTTTTCATATATTATTGAAATATTAAACATATATTTGAATTGATTTATGCTAGAAATGATTTTTGATGAAAGACAATGGAAAGACAAAATTGTTCGAAATAACCACTTTATATTTCAAGCTGTTAACATGAAATTTCTTTGAAGTACATAAATATTTTAATGAATAAATTGAATTCATTTAATAGTAACGATAGAGTAATTTTAATTTACTCTCGTTAATTCACATGCACCTGGGACCAGAGATAAATGTATAAGTTTTGTCATGCATTCGTGTTTTACGTGTTATCATTAGAATCAAATATATCTAACGGAAATATTGTAAAACATTGAATTTTTTTAAAACTACCGCAAATAAACATGTTTGGACTATCTGTGATTACATGATGAATTAAGTATTCCTTTTTATATGCGGAACGATTTATAGTTTGAATTATTGTATAAACTGTCAAATAGCGATCAACTGTATTTTGACGTATAGATATCTTTAAGTGTCCGGTTTCGTTTGATTACCTTCAGTATATTGCAATAAAGATTTTGGGGAGGGAAGGGGGAACACAAATATTTTATGATAAAGAGAGGCAAAAGAAAGCAAGCAGACACGCATACTTCAAGGCGAAAATCAGATGAAAAAACTTTAACAAACAAAAAAGAGAAACAGAAAGAAAAAAACAACAACAGTAAACAAAAAGAGACCACATAAACAAGTAAAAACGGAACAACACTTATCCCACAAGTACATATCTGATGATAAATCGGGTTAAGGATAATGGCTACCATAGTAATAAAATATTCGTCGTCATTTTGGAAACATATATTCTATAACGATCTATAAACTCGTGAAGGCATCCATAGCATTTACAAATTGATGATTCAACTTCATTACTTGAAACTCTTGAAATAATATGTTACTGATGAGTAGGCATTCTTTATCATGATTTTTTTGACAGGAAATAGGTAATGTCGTTTCAACAGTTAGATATATATTGCATTTGCAATCACTGCTGGCATCTAAAAATATTATAGAAATAGGAAGCTGTTATCATCTCTTTTGTCGTAAATAGTTGTTGATTACCGACCCTTATTGAGTACAATGGAGTAGATGCCTTCAACATATTCACCAAGCCTTGAATCTTAGGATAATGCTAACTTCTGTTGTCTAAGGAAGGTTCTGCATGAAAACAGCCTCTAATGAGTAAATGAACAAGTTAATCCCAGTTGGTTACCTTGGTAATTCCGATTATTTGTTATAACAAATCTTCTTAATAAGGATAGTTTCAGAGAGTTTATTGTTGAATCGAACTTATGTTTGTTTTTTAACAAAAAAAAAATGATTATTCCTCCCTAAGACAAGAAGCTTGTATCTACGTTCGTCAAATCCTCTTCATGAAACAAAGAAGGACCAACTATTTTGTTTTGTCTTTTTTTTCCGAATGGGTAATACTTGTGTAAAGTGTAGCAAAGTCAAATGTTTAATACAATTGTAAGATGAAAGAGTCTTAGTTAGCATGTACTCTAATAAACTATTTTTGGAATTGTATAGTATCAACATGTATCTGTTTCACGTCATCTGTAGAATAAATATTTTCAGAATAACATTGACGCTCGACTTTGATTTCTGACGAAATTGATATTAGTAATTAAGAAAGTAGTTTCGTGAATCACTTGAAAGACCCAGCAATATAACATATTTTTTGAAGGACAATTAGGTAGTTTATGTATCCCATATAGTGAAGGGAGATCCAGATTTTTATCTTTATCTTATGTTAAAACTTCAAAAGTAACATATAACAAGTCCTTCTTGGTAAATGTCGTCGTTGTATATGATGAGATTCGAAATGGTGTATTTGGGATTTATTTACGGGGACAACATATTTGTTATAGAGAAAGGACATGTATTTTGAAACATTTGTTTCTGTAAAGATTATTGTGTATTCATAGATTAATTTAGTTTGTTTTTTTAATTCTGATTTGTACCAACGACTCTACAGCCTTAATCCTTCGGAAACAGTATTTACGTTTTTCCTTCTCGTTTCTGCATAGTCTACTCAGTACTTTTTCAAATGATGGATAAGAACTCACGAATTTAGGGGCGTTTGCACCTTCACAATAAAGTGTTATCAATTATGTTTTGATCACCAGTAATAACGTGGCCAGTCGGAATTTATAAACATATATACATATATATGAATGAGGAACTACCAAGGATGTAATTAGGATGTTAAGACTGGAAAACTAGAAGTCGTCAACACTGAGATTCTGCAACACGTGTAGTCACACATTGTATCAGCAATTGGATTCAAGAATAACCTTCATATGGGTCAGAATTAAAGGTTTTTTATTTATGAAGTCTCAAATCGATAAGCTATTTTTCTCGTTTTTTTATATTTAAGCAACCAAATCATCTGTATTCGTCATTTTTACCATTTTTTTCTCTATTCTTTATTTGTTTTTCCATTTTTCATGCAGTCTTGGTTCATTATTCTGTATTCTCTCAACCCCTCTCACACCCTACTTCGGCAGGTATATTAAACGCCAATTAACAATCACATGAGTCTGCATTGCATCCGAACCATGTTCTAGTCTACTTTATGGTATTGGGTTTTCGTATTGTTATGACAGGTATTAGTTTTCATACATTGCGTTTGTTCATTTGTGGAAAGGTGTCACATTGCAAATTATAGCACAAAATCCCTACTTTTGTACACAATAAAACAGTCACCTTTGTATAAATTAAAACTACGAAACATTTGAAAATAACACGTAAACTAGATACGTATGTGTATATGTACTACAAACCTGCTTTGTTCACATCGATCATTATTCATAATTTACAGTACTTGGTTGTAATATCAATACGTACTGATTGCTAATTTGATGCATAGATATCATTGGTTTCTTAAATGACTGCCTAGTGGACACGTTTAAGGGTAGTCAATTGAGCATCGCAGAAGGGTCCTACATTGATGTTTAATCGGTAATATGCATTGGTTTTGTATTTTAAGTTGAAAGAATGGTTAAATGCGTGCTTTTGTTACACCCCTAATTATCCTACCAATACTGTCTACCTTTATTTTGGCTTTACCCAATGCCATGCCTTTATCAGATTGCTAAACATGTTTTTACACTAAATAGTTTGAATGTGTGCCGTACCATGTTTCACGTTTTGTTTTTGTTTCTTTTGAAAATATATTAAAACATATCAAAATGAAACTGAACACTAACGATTAAACATGAATGATAACGATGTGTTTGATTAAGAAAATAATGTTTTAAATACAGCAGATGCACCGTCTGACAAATTGAAACAAAAACGAGGAGTTCAAAATGAGTAATACGACGACTTCATATAAGAACAAATATTAAAAAAAATGTTTATAAAATTTTTAATTGTTCCAAAAACTAGGAATCTATCATCTGAAGCTTACAAAATCTTTTTGAATATTTGGGGTTTCTGTGCTCTTTATTATCGTACCTTAATCAGCCATACAACTTTCTGACTAGAGCGTCAGTATTTAGTCTTTTGTAAACTGAACGCGCTTCAGAGGGACAAATAGTTCAGTCTTTTTTTGTAAATCATTTACAAATATCCTGATATTTATTTGTTACATATAGTAATGAGTGTTACTATAATTATCGATATTATAATTATTATTATTATCATTATTATTATTTAAAAAAAAACTAATAGATAATTAAATGATTTTACTCTCATAAGCAAGCAGTTTAAAAAGATGATTACTCTGTCCTTTATTTTAGAGGTATTGGTGTTATTTTTTTACATGAACATATATTTTTATTTTATTCTTGATATTTTTCTATATATCTCCTTTTTCAGTGATTACACTTTGGTAATCTTTAGCATAGTATTAAATATATTTGCGTAAATATAAACATCTTTTCGAAGAAATTTGTAGTTTTTACACGTTTTTCGATCATAAGAGTTGTCTAATGAACTTTAAAATTCTATGCTGTTGTTCTTAATTTACAAATTTAATAAGCAATCAAATATTGAAAAAAATGAGGCATTACTAAGTAAAAATTTTGGTTTTATCTTTTATATATAATAAAAAAGGAACTATAAATCTTTATTTTCATTTCTTTCAAATAAATTATAAAAATGAATTTTATGTTTTAGTAAATGAAACAAATAATAGCATAACTTTTAAATATACGACGAAAAGAAAAAAACGTATATAGAAATGTATACATTACCTGAAGTTGAAATAAAACATCCGGGTCGAAGTCCAGTCGAACTGCCTCTGCATACCCAAGGCACAAGATAATTATAAATTGTAAAATCATAAGTGGTGGAAGAGTCATCACACAGTAATGATAAGTTAATAAGGCTCACAAAGATCTTCTCTTCTCAAGTATACTTAAATCGTAATTAACGTTTCCAGAGGCAAAAAAATATCTAAACATACAACTCTGGCCACTTTTAAAGTAAATGAGCTAGTATCAACAGTTTAACCACTTTGACTAATGTTCTTAATTTACGCCTTTTTTCCAGCTTTTATGAAGATTTAAAGTGGGTAGTCAAATCCGAGCGGCGTGCGTTGTTTTAAAAAAAATCAATGAAGCGTGTAATGCGATACAGTGCAGACGTATCTCGCGGGTGTAGTAAAGATACTCGAATTAAACAAAGCTGTTAATAATTTAACGGATTAAATGAGGTAGTGAGAATAATATGTCGAAATTACTGGCCAGCCTTCCATTGCTCAGTAGGAAGGTAATAGTAATCATGAATATAGATTAATGTCACAACCTTTGAAAAATAAATAATCAAAATGTATTTCAATTAAAACAATGATGATTTAGTAGATAGATTACTAATTTCAGATTTTAAATTAGTTTAAAATTTGTTAATTACGATTTTTGTTGTATTGTCCACATTTGTTTTATTTATTTCGTTGCATTTTGTGATCAACTATTCTTTAATATCACAAGGAGAACGACATGAAATATTGCATATTAACATAATTATGTCCGACAAATATGTGTTTCCTTCTATACGTTAATATCGTTTCAATCGTGGCTCTTTTACCTTACTAAAGCTAATAAATGAATTTATCGCTATTTGGTGCATTATTCCTTTCATTTTTTTGTGATAATTTTTCATATCATGCTACTCGCTCGAGATGGAAAATTATCGCTAGAAACTAAGGACGCATATGGCTTTTCTAATAAAATTGACATGAAATTGACAACGTCGTCATAGGTAAAATAGCGATAAACAGATTATCATTGGTCATCTCAACTCGATTGCTTTTCTCGCTTTCGGCCCAAAACAAACAGTACCTGGAAGTCATATAATAATTTTCTCTTTCGTTATTCCACCCTTATGTAATCTTTCTTAAGAAAGAAAATAGGGGAATAGAAACGTAAAGGTCAAAGAAAGTTTGACGACTAGAACATTATCATAGAAAAACACGGAACATTATAGTCATAATTCAACGAATAAAGACCAATAATTTAGTGATAAACAGTTCAATAACACCAAAAACAAGGCATCAGCGTAGCCGAAATGTAGAAATGTAGCAAACATATTAGGATTAAAACTTCATTTTACCATTTACAAAAGACGGCCTTCGCTGCTCAGTTTCACTTTCTTATATGAAAATACTTTTTCAAAATTATCCGCATGGCTCATTTTCAATGTGTAATTGAATGATTTAATACGGAGCTACATACACATAGATGTATCAAGATTAAATTTTGTAATTGCCGTTTTTTTCCTTCTTTTTTTATGTTACTCACTTGATTTGATAATATGTGTAGGGGTTTTAGACATGTTTTATAATAGAAATAACCTTTACATGATAGACGAAACCGCTTGCAATTACTAAATAAATGTTGATATCTGAAAGTAATCTTGTCACTCTAAGGTTTCAATAACTAAATAATTTATAATGCAATATAAGATAAAGGTTGCACTTTGTAAATACAACTGCTTCTCAAACCACGCCTCTTTTGGGGGAGATAAAGAATAAGCATAGATAATTGGTTATGTTTACAAACTGGATCCCAGTTATGATCTTTATGTTTCATCTCATAAAGACATAACTTGGAAATGTTAAATATGCATATTGTTCATATTGAAATCATACAATTAAGGTAGGGATTGTTAAAAAATTAAGTGTAAGTTTAAATTCGTAGACGTTAGGGGCATATAAACGTTGAAAATATGCCGCACAGCCCTATATTTTGACATTTGAAAAATAGTAGTGCAGATGAACTTTCCATTCTAGGATATGATTTTTTCAAAACTTCTTAGTTGGTACAATTATATCCGTAAAAGGTGTTCCTATTGAAAATAGCATTGTCAATGTTAACAGAAATGCAACATAAAGGAGGATTGTGATGGGCAATGAGAAAACTATCCAAATACCTTCAGTATCATTAATTATAGTTCACCTTCCTTCAACATACAGTTATAATAATAAACCATAAACAGGCTCCAACATGACTCTATTAGACACAATTTGAAAAATGAAGGCCTGGTCATCTCGTTTAAGATTTTATCTACTTTTGAACGATATGTATAGTATTATTAAACGTTTGCGTCCTAATGTATGAGTAATGTCGGTTATGCAAATTTACCTCTTTATAAATAAAGGCAACAGTAGTATACCGCTGTTCAAACTCATAAATCCATGGACAAAAAACAAAATCGGGGCAACAAACTAAAACTGAGGGAAACGCATGAAATATAAGAGGAGAACAACGACACAACACTACAATGTAACACACACACACAGAAACGACCAAGCATCAGACAAAATCCCACGAGAATAACAAATATAACATCAAACCAAATACATGAATTTGGGATAGACAAGTACCGTGACACGTCTTATCGCAATGTGACTTTAC
The DNA here is from genome assembly GCF_965363235.1 of Mytilus galloprovincialis. NCBI lineage: Eukaryota > Metazoa > Mollusca > Bivalvia > Mytilida > Mytilidae > Mytilus > Mytilus galloprovincialis. The sequence continues at coordinate 61,010,175 of NC_134850.1, read as the reverse complement.
ACTCAAAAATAAGAGAAAACAAACGACGCAACGTTAAAATGTATCACACACAGAAACGAACTATAATATAACAATGGCCATATTCCTGACTTGGTACAGGACATTTTTAAAGAAAAAAATGGCGGGTTAAACGTGCTTAGAGTCAAAGTTCTCTAGATGAAAATGAGATGTCGAACAGAAAGTGTTTATGTCTCATACTAATCATTTGGTAATAGACTGGCTTATTACTTGGTAGATTTTGTTTCTTCTTAGAAGTTTTCCTTGGACACAATAACCACATAAGATGAACGTTTTGTCTTATCGAATAACAATAAAGGCAGCAGTAGTAAACCGCTGAAAATATAGGACAGAGAAAAATAATAATAGCTAATAAAAGGTATCAGGTTTAAAATTTAATACACCAGACGTGCGTTTCGTCCAGACAAGACTAACTAGTGACGCTCAGATGAAAAAAAGTTCGAAAGCCAAAAACAAGTACAAAGTTGAAAAGCACTGAAGACCAAAAGTTCCCAAAAATTTTGACCAATACGGCTAAGGTTTTCTATATGAGATAAAGACATTCTTATTACTTAGAATAATTTATACTTTTGCAAACAGTAAATTTTATAAAATGATTATATAATAGATATACAATAGATATAGGAAGATGTGGTGTGAGTGCCAATGAGACAACTCTCCATCCAAATAACAATTTAAAAAGTAAACCATTATAGGTCAATGTACGGCAACAATGTTTGTTTTGAATCCGCACCATTTCATACACATTTAATGGTGTTTTGAATTCAAACTGCTGAATAAATCTATTCTCAGACATTACAAAAACGAATTTTATGAATAGATCTTAAGCTCAAATAGCTATGAAGTCTTTATGTAACAACCTTGAATTGGCCGACAGGGGTGTTGTGTCTTTATCTTAGCGCACTAGCGATCTTTTATCTATAGATACCATTATTTTACTGGTTGTTTTCTATTTCCAATTGTGATGTTTTAACTGTGCATTAATCTGTGATACGGGTGATACATGTATAGCAAAAAACTTTCGACGCATTCATCAGCAATTTCCTCCGTTTTATGATTGTGTTACAATACTTTGTATCGTCTCCGTCAATGTTTTATATTTAAAATATGACATTCATTGTCGCCTGCCTAATGATGGTGTACACTTGTGTATCTTGGTCATTGTGTGTTGTGGTTGAAGTCTCTTCATGCTTACTTTTTAGATGCTTTAGTTAGAACTTTACGATAGCGTTAATTCATTCTACACGTTGCGTGTATATAGATGTAATTGAGCTGGGATTCAAGGTTACTGAAAAACATCTCAATCTTTTCAGAGTCATCTAGAGAAACTGTTTTGCTATCATGTTTGGCTTTGTAACACATTTTCTTCTTAAATCAAAATTGTTTTTCTAGCAGAGGACACCTTTAAAGAGATAACGTCAAAAGCTAACGATTTAACCTAATAAGTTCTAATGATTTTATTAAATTAGCAATGTTTGTCTAATCTAATGAGTATTATCTTTATAACGTGTTATATTGTAGGTGAGTAGATAGTTTATGTATATTTTGATCGACGAAAGATCGTTTTAGGTCATAAAATCCAACAGCAAGATGACGTTACGCAAATCTTACTACAATTGACTCGACGTCGCGAACTGATGTCGTTTTTATAGAACAGTTCGCGAAATTACAACGTTCTGATTAACAACGTCGCGAAAACTACACGAAAAGTTTTTGAAACGTTATTATCTGCCCCTGCTTCTGTATCATATTGCCTTTGATATATCGTTGTTCCTGTGGAAAAAGCTTTAAATAAAATCGACTTTGTATGTATATCGTATAATTCTGCTCTGTGAGATGTGTTTGTTGAAATAGTACTATTCACGGTAAAAATCTGAAACAGAGTGTGCCAAAGACAAGTATTATAACAAGTGCATCTTTCTGAGGATATCATACTTTCATCAAACACACAAATTTCCAATATTGAAATACAGATATGTACATTTGAATCTGACTATACGGTATGAGTATTTCATATTAGTCGAAGGTCACACGGTTGACTATAAATGCTTGTATCCACAATATTGAAACTTGTGTAAATAGTTGAAGTTGATACGAAATATTTACCCATAAGGTATTGGTATCTTCCGATGAACATGTTTAGAAACAGGGTGAGATGTTCTTTAATTTAACTTAAGTTTGTTTCTTGGTTTTTCTTTTATTAACCCTCTGAACAGATACTGGTGAAATTTTTCAAAATCTGAGTAGAGCTGCACGCTATTGAATACCAAATGAGTTCAAAAATATATATCAAATATGCAAGTGCGGTTGGCATATTAATACTTACGGGGTGGGTGCGGGGAAAGTAATGATTTCAAAATTAAAATCGTCTCGTTTGTCATTGTCGCTGGTTCTGAAAACAACGCTTCTGTCAAATTATGGGTAAAATTCTAAAGTAGACAATGAGAAACGTATGGATTGTTAATGGAAAGAACATCATTAATATATTTGACTGTGAGATTAAATAATCTGGCTTGTTTTTGTCTTCTTGTTTTTGACAAGTGTCTGAACGATCCGAATAAAACAAATATTAAACAAAGAAAGTTCATAATAAACTTTGATATAAAGGTAACAAAGTTAATGAACAATTTTCAATCATCAGACGAATGATTTAATTGTTTTTTAAACTTTCTTTTCCTACATATACAATATATCACGTGGTTATAAAAAAAAATAAAATCTTATACAACTATATGTGGTGACATCTATATATATTATATAGCCGGTTTATATGGCTTTCCAAAATACAATAAAATTGAGAGTAACTAGTACTCAGAAACATCGTGTAGCAAAGGTTAAATGTAGAATTGTAAAATATGATTTTGCTGGGGCTGCTGGTGTTCTTTTTTTGTAGTACGTTTTAGATTGACATTAGTTCTTGTCGTGTTGCTGTTTGATTTGCTTCTAATTATTGTAAGTGAATCTTATCATGATCACAAAATCGAAAACGACCACCAAGGACGATCAAAGACATGTTTAAAATACAATCACTGTGTTTTAAGAAATTTTTAAAATCAAAATTATTCAGCTTAGCAATTTTATTTATAAAGATTGAAAGAAGTTGAGGTTTTATTCATTATTCATGAACCTTAGATTATTCATACATAAAAAAGATTATCAAACGGTTTATCAGTTTTTATTGATACGACTTTTTAACGTAAAACTAACACAAAAAAAATGTTTTTAAATGAAGTATTTCATTCTGTGTTTCTTCGAATAGCTATGATCGTATGGGCATATTAATTAACTGATTAAAACAATGTATTCCGAATGGTAATGAAATGCAATATTTCAACAATATCAATAGTAAGATTATTGCCACAGCTAATGCGTGATTCGAATTTATTACTTTACAATATCCAGATTAAGGGTGTTGTTCTAAAAGGCAAGTTCATGTTTGATGTTTGAAATAGGATAATTTATATTTCAAAGTGAGTTGTTAAGTTATTGATAGTGTGTTGAAATATAAATTATAGTTAAGTCTTTACGTAAATGAGAAATATCAAAAAACAAATATCATAAGATCCCAAGGAAATTACTTTAGGTTTGTTTCATATTATGTTTTGCATAAATCATTTGAACATATGATATGAATAAAAAGTATTCTTTGTTTTCTTTAAGCTATTTATTTTTAAGAAGTTTGGTTTAAATGACTCCATCTAGTCTAGCTCTAGTATAAAATATATGATGTATTTGTTAGTTGTACTTTACGTTGATTCAATGGTGTCGTAATATCCTCTCTTTGTTTATGTCGGGTTTATTTGGGATTTTTTTTATATATATTACTAAGGCTGTTTGTTTATGTCGATTGAATTGTTTTATATTTTGTAATTTGAGTTCTTTTTAATCTTTTCTAAGCGTTGAATGTGATACTGGGATATTTAGTTGCTTATATCTACGTTTGGTCTCTAGTTGATCGTTGTCTCTTTGGCAACCATACCACTTCTTATTACTTTTAATCCATCAAGCTCCCAGTAACTTTGGGAATTATGCAAAAAAAAAGCTACCCCCCTTTTTTATCCGTGAAAATTATGTGGATTCCTGTAAAATATTAACACAGGTAAAACATATGATTTTTTTTTTTGGACAGTATGTCTGTTGAAATTGATGCATGGATATCATAGCCTACATTAAGCGTTTCTAAATGCAATAAATGTGCGTTCTTGTTAACTGCTGATTTTGTTCTTATATTCAAATTATCCTTATATAAAAAAAACAAGGATCCTTATGTGAAAATATTGAAATGTCATTTCTTCACGCAGTTTTTATAGCTTGCATGATTTAAGTATTTGTAGATGTGCCACATATTATAACATTGAGAATGCATTTGTTAACATGAATGAATAAGTCCCATTGTGAAAGATATATCCATGTACTCTAAGGAATTAGAATTACAAATGCAATGTTGTTTAGAAAATAGTTTATATGCATTTTTGTACAAAATTATTCGATCTAACGACACCTTGTGCATAAAATTAATTATTATATATCTGAACTGAAGTACGGCAAATAATGCATTTACTGAAATGATAACTCGGATTTATCAGGGTTAATACTCTTTTCGCAATGAATTAACTCCAGTTTTATTGTAACTCTTTTAAACTAAGATAAAATTAAATGTCAATTTGTATCGTGTATATATATTAGAAACATTTCAAATTTCCTATGAAGGTCACTAAAGGGCCATAACCTTTATCATGTTCCTACTTATCGATGTAAATAGTAAAACAATACACTGAACGATCTGAAATATTGATTAAAACATAAAAAAAACAGTTATTGTATATCGTTTGCTAACGACACCCACGCAATACTAGGACACATTAATTGATAGTCGCACCCTTTTTACCATAACGATAAATTGGTTAAATCGTTTTATTTTCGTGAAGCAAAAATATGAATATTTCTACATACATGTATTTGATCTGCACAATTCACAAGAATGATTTGGTTGGCTATATAGCAGTTTGACAAACACTAATCCTGATCGTTGAAAAGCTTGATTTATCCTTACTGATAGTATGTGATTAAAACGCTTAGCAGATTTTAAAAGAAAAACTCACTTAGTGTTCTGTAATACCTTAAATACCATATTTTTAATTCGTTGCTAAAGCATTTTTAATTATCTGCGAACTTTCTTATTCATATGATTATTCTCATCCAATTATGTTGTGGTCATCGTTTCGTTATTTGAAGGACTTGACCAATGTACTGTAATATTCTTAGAGTTTCTGTCATTTTCACTTCCTTTCCAAAATAGTTACATCAGTCGAAAGGTAAACTTAAAAGTTTAATGATCACCATTGCGAATTGTTTTGAAGATGTACCTCTGGCTCAAACAACACACAACACAAAACACAGTTTCGTTGTTTAGAACTTATGATACCAGAAATTCGTTTTACCTGCAGTTTTACCGGTTTTGTCCTCTTCTCGATATAGACCTTTAGGAGAGTACCATTGTAGAAAATTCAACCATAGTAGGAGGCGCTTTTTTTTAGGAACCAGATCTTCCTTCTCTTTTTTATTTCATTCGTTTCCCTGAGGTTTTGTATTTACCCTTGATTCGAACTTTTTTTATCTTTTATTTGTTTTTCAATAGTCAGGATTTTACACACCCCATTACACTACCACCTGATAATGGTATCAAGGGGTAAATACAGAATATATAAGAAAAAAATATAGCAATATACAAAAAGAATCTCTGACTAATTAATCTTTAACAATAAAAATATTTTAGGTTACATATAAATTGCATTTGATTTATCTCTCCTCTCTCTCTCTCTGACTTACTCACATACAACACTAATACTTTCACTCATCTGTTTTGCTACAATATGTATCATGACTTACTTTTTAATACAATTTTTTTAAAGAAATAAATTTGCTCATAATTTATAAATTATTTCTTTTCTCTAAACTAAACATAGATAATATGAAAACAACACTTAGTTAAATATTACATGTAAAGGAGACCAAATTTTTTCACAAACTTGGACTTTATCATTTTTCTTTGCAATATGATTTTCAAGAAATTGGTATTTCTTTATTTTATTCTTTAACTCGATCATATTTGGTTTTGTTTCATTTAATTTACATTTGTATATATAATTCTTTGTAATTATGATTAGCAGATTCAATAATAAACTTTCATGTTTGCAACCAAGAAACACATTCTCTTTGTTGAGATCAAAATTTACAAAAAAAAAGTTTCACAATATTGGAAAAAGACTGCCACAATTGAAAAGTTATTGGGCATTCAAAAAACCGGTGTTCAATGGTTTCTTCTCCAAGTTTACAAAAAGTACATAACTTGGTATCTTTTAATTTGAGTTTGTACAAAAAGGTATTAGTTGCTATAATTCTATGCAAAAATTTATATTGAAAGGTTCTTAAATAAGCATCTCTACAAGACTTTTTTGTTATCATGAAATACTCTGACCATTCTGTAGTATCAATAACTAACAGCTCCGCCCATTTCAAAAATTTAATTGTTGGTAGTTGAATAACTTAATCTACTAAGTTTTTATATACAAATTTGGCTTTCACATTATACCTGATTTTTTTTAAGAAAGTATCACCAGTGTTAGACTTATCTAAATCTTGATTTAGATAGTTATCTTTAAGGCATTTTTTCATAGTGTTAGGGATTTTTGATATCAAACCATAATATTTAATAAAATTGTTGGTTTGCACTTTTTCTTGAAATTGCTCAAATTTATAAAAAATCATATTTTCATGATTAATAAGGTCACTTACTGACTGCACACCCCCCTTTTCCCATTGAATGTAATATGGGAAATCATCCAAAGAAGAAAAGTTCAAAATATCTAAGGATAAAATGTCACTGACAGAAATCTCAGCAATAGGTTTTTTTGCAGCGGAAAAGCATAGTAAAACATCCTTCCAGAAAGAATTTTTACATCTTTTAGCAATCTCAATCAGCTTTTCTTTCTGAAGATTTAAAACCCTTTCACCCCCATACTGCATAAGGTCTGCCAGTAACAACTGCTGCCAGCCACCGCTAGGGTTTGCCAGCAGTCTTTTTATCCAACTAATTTTCAAATAGATATTAAATGAATGAAGATGTACCATATTAAGTCCACCTTGTGAAATATTACCAACAAGTGTGTTTCGCTTAATTCTGTCTGGTTTTCCATTCCATATGAAATCATAAAATAATGAAGTGAGCTCTGTTAACCTGGAGTGTGATAGGTTTGGTAATGCAGTCAATAAATGGACCAACTTTGAAAGAGCAAGTGATTTAATTACTGTAATTTTTCCTAATAATGTAAGTTTTCGATGTTGCCAGCTCTTCAGAATTGCAGAGACCTCTTTAATTTTCTTAGCAAAATTAATTTCTGTGATACAGCTTAAATCTAAAGAAAATTCAATCCCCAAAAGTTTAAAATTTGAATGTGACCAATGAAGTTTTAAGTCGGGACATAAAATAAGATCAGAATATTTTTTACTTCCAACCCATAGTGCTTTTGTCTTTGAAGCATTTATTTTCAAACCTGAAATTTTGTAAAAAGATTAAAAACATGAAAGTGTTTCCCTCAACGATATTTCCCTTCCATCTAACATAAGGAATGTGTCATCTGCGTAATGCTTAAAAGTGATTCATCACCATTGATAGTAATTCCCCTTATGTCAGGATTACCTTTTAATTTCAAAGATAATAATTCAGCCCCAATTATAAATAAATAGGGAGAAAGAGGATCTCCTTGTCTGCAACCTCTTTCTAAATGAAAAAACTTAGACATGTGTCCATTATTTATAACACAACTTGATGCCCCTGAGTATAAAGTTTCAAACCATCTACATAAAGAAGGCCCAAAATTAAAGCTTTTCAAAGTATTTTTTAAAAATAACCATTCCAAGGAATCAAATGCCTTTTCAAAATCAACAAGTAATAAAAGACCTGTCTTATTATTTTCCTCAAGATAGTGCATCAAATCATATAAAAGGCGTGTGTTCTCACCCATAAATCTGTCTTTAATGAAACCTTTTTGTGTGTCACTTATGATAAATGGTAAAACGGGTTTAAGTCTATTAGCTATAACAGCAGAAGCTATTTTCATATCAGTATTCAAAAGACTAATAGGACGCCAGTTACTAATATACTGTCTGTCTTTTCCCTCTTTGGGAATGCAAGTTATTATACTTTGATACTGAAAATCAGAAAATTTACCCCCCGCATATCCAAAGTGAAGAGATCGAAAGACAAAAGGGCCAATATCTTTCCAAAACAATTTATAAAAATCTACAGAATACCCATCAGAACCAGGACTTTTACCATTTGTCATAAATTTTAAAGATTCAGCACATTCTTTAAAAGTTAAATTTCCTTCACAAAGATCACTTTGTTCTTCTGTAAGCTTAATGTTATGATTAAAAAATGATGTATCATTGCAATCTAATTTTTTGCTTGAGTACAAATTTTTATAAAAATTTTGTTGTTCCATCAGAATTTTTGATTGCTCTGAAATATGCTGACCTTTATCATCAATAAGTTCTGTTATGGTTTTCTTAATAAAATTTTTCTTTTCTAATTTACAAAAAATAATTTGTACACTTTTCACCATTCTCATGCCAGTTAGCTCGGGATCTTAGCAGCAAGCCTTCAACTTTCTTTTGTCTACAATTTTCTAGTTCAAGTTTTTTTTCAAATAAAGATTTTTGAACCTCATCATTTGGAGAATGATTCATAATACTTTCAAAATATAAAATATCATTTTCAAGTTTGAGAGTGACATTTTTTTCCTCTCTGGATTTATTAATGCTGTAATTTATTGACAAGGATCTAATCTTCATTTTTAATATTTCAAAAAATGTTTGATCATTACATGACAACTCAACAGAAAGAAGATTTTCCATATCACCTGACATATGGTATTCCAAAATAGTATCCTTAATACATGATTTAACCATTTTTATATAATCTGCATCTCTAAGTAACTGAGAGTTAAATTTCCAATAACTTTTGCCCCGTTTCTCTAAACAAGCTGAGAAGGTGAAAAGAATTGCCGAATGGTCTGTTCTATAACCAGGAATGATAATGGTATTCTTCATAAGTGAAAAAAGGTCTTCTGAAATTAAAAAATAATCAAGGCGACTTTGTTTTATTGGTGAGGACTGACGCCAGGTATATTTCCTATCTTCTGGATAGCATGTACGCCAAGGATCAAGTAGTTGAAAAACATCAATGATTTCATCAATTTTTTTACGGGAGTTAGGGTTTCTATTATGTTTGATATTATATGTATCCATAAATTTATCTAATACAACATTCCAGTCACCACATAGTAAAACACTGGTGTTTTTAAAGATTAAAATATTCTGCATTATTGTGTCAAAGAATGAAGGTTCATCTGTATTATAACCATACAAACATGCAAAACTTAATCTTTGTGAAAAAATTGTTATATCTAAAATAATGTAACGACCATTATCATCAATAATAGAATTATGCACAACAAAATCCAGACCCTTTTTAAACATAACAGAGACACCTGCACTTTTACTGTCTTTATGACTGAAAAAACACTTATTTCCCCATTCATCCTCCCAGTATTTTTCAATGTCTTTATTGCTATGAGTTTCCTGAAAACACACTATGGAAGTATTTTTACTCCTAGCCCAATCAAAAACATCTGCCCTCTTTTTGGAGTTTGAAAAAAGACCCCTCACATTCATTGATAATATCGTTACATTATTATCCATGATTATATCTGAAGTGATGATTTATAAAACATATAAGCAAGTTCATAAGTACAAATAACAAATAAGACATACACAAACATACACACATACAAACATAAGATGTCGCATATTATTTTCTTCATTCAACATTGAATGTATAAACTAATTTACAGTATGGCATTATATAGTTATGAATAAATCTAGCAAAGGAATAGATGTTTTAAGGGGAGATAAGATTATATTAATTTCATAATAAATGTTAGAGTTATTTCCCCTATACTCTATAGTGACAGTATAATTTATGTTAATAAAAGAAATAATAAAAAAATCTCTTATACTATTTACTATATATACAGGATTTTGTAATTTGGAATTGACATGACACACTTCAGTATTTATCTTTCACATTTATATCTATCTATTTATACTGATAAAAACTACATTTTACAAAAAATATTAACAGGTGTAACAGACTAATATGATAACTAATTAATTTCCATCTTTTAATTTCTTTTTCATTTTTTCTTCTACATTGTCAAATAGATCAAATCTTATTCTGCT